>NC_043713.1:34305967-34367722 GCF_006229205.1 Suricata suricatta | reverse complement strand
CGGCCCCGGCGAGCGGCGGTGGTACAGTCCGAGACAGCCCCCGGCTATAAATAGCGCCAGGCGCATGGCTCTTCGGGAGGCGCTGAGATTCCGGGCCCGGCGGCCGCGGGGAGCGGGTGCCCATTAGGAACGCGGCTGCTGGCCTCCTCTTTGCCTTTTGGGGGTTCTTTTGTAATAGCAGCAGGTGCAACTTTCTGTATTTTTAAAACATTGATTTTCATTTTCGTGTGGGTATGTAGGGGGGCGTTATCCACCGAGCTGAGCTCTATTAGGGCGCCAGGCGGGCGAAGCAAAGGCAGGGATGGCGGGCGGGGCGGCGGCGAAGGCGGCGGCGGAGGTGGAATGGGCGCTTTTTTCTCCCATCTGGTTCCCTTTATTTATTTATTTAGACTAGAAAAAGCGAGTCGGCTTGGAGGGAGTCCGCCCAGCGATCCGAGTGCGCATTGATCAGTGTCGAGAGAAAAAAAGCTACATAAATATATATTATGTGGATAAATCTATAGACAAGAGCTCTCTCGCGCGCGCTCTCTTTCTCTTCGTGTCTCCCTGCTTTTTTCCTCCTCGAATCCCCAACCTGCCAGAGCAGTCCCAAATCTTCGCTCTCCCGCACGGCATCTGCAGCCACCCGAGCCACCTGGGAGGTCGGAACCGGGGGAGCAGTTGGGCCTCGCTGGGCATGGGCGGGGGGACGGGGCGTAGAGATCCGGGGCCCGACCCTCGTCCCAGCCCGCCTGCGAAGGCTGGAGGTGGGTGTTTCGGTCCCGGACGGCCTCCCCCGCCCCGAAGCGCGGCGGCTGGTCCTGCAGGCGGCTGGGGGGAGGAAGGTAGGAGCCGGGCGTCTCGGCCGGCTCGCCCGCCGTGGAAGGAGGCAGGGATCTGGATGCTGTGCCGGGTCGCTGAGCCGGCGCGAGGGACCGGCTTGATTTGGCCCTCGTCTGCTTTATACCGGTTCAAGTTGAAATTTTTTTTCTTAATCCACCATCAAAAAAATAAAGCCCCCGAATCGCTATCCGGGCTGCGGCCGGACCCAGACTCGCGCTGCGTGTGCTGCCCCCGCGGGCTTCGTTGGCAGCGCCTCCCTCTCCAGAAGTGTGAGGCTCGGAGTCGCGTCTGCAGGCTGGAGCCAAGGGTCCGGCCGCCCAGTCCGACTTTGCCGGGTTCCCCACCAGGCCAGCGGGGGCCAGAGCCTTGGCCGCGCAGGAGAGGGAGTGGCCGGCGCGGGAGCCGGGTCCAACCTGCCCCGCCTCCGGGGGCGAATGCTGGTGGTGAACTTGGGCTGGGAAAGCAGATTTTTATTTTAACGATATTTACCTGCCCCTCATCCTCTCCCACGTTTGCTTTTCCAGGGCAGCCTCTTCTTCATGGCTTCAGAAGCCGGGCAAATTAAAGTAACGCGCTGGCTCCCCCGCGAGTTGCGGGGGCTGAGCTGCCGGCCTGACCCTGGCCGGACCCCCGCCGGCCCCCTTCGGTGTTCTGGGTTTCTCTTTTCTTGCCCTCGGATTACATGCCGTTATTAGACAATATGTTTACAATTTTATTTAAAGAAATGAGACCCCAGCTTCCTGAAAACCGAGACCAAGCCCGTTTGGTACCACCACAACGCGGAGCTCTCCAGCGCCAGGAGGAGGCCTGAGGAGGCCCTGAGGTTCGCAGCCCCAGGCCCTGAGCCCACCTGGGACACCTCTCCCTGAGGATCCAGGGCGAGTGACCAAACAGCAAGTACAATTCTGAGAGCTGTGGAACTTCGTCCTTTCATTTAAAGATTCTCCTGTCTTTTCTTGATGGAATCGTGTGTAAGTATAGTTGATTCATAACTCGGTTCTGGGCTTACATTATCCAGTGTTATATGACAGCCTAAGAATCGCCCAGGTTGATGGAATCGAACAGAACTCACACATAGAACCTCTCTGCAACGTAGCTGTGTGCGTGGTGTGCCTTTGAAGTGCTGTAATAAGGTGGCATGTCCCTGGTAGGCACACGGAGGGTTTGAGTTGGTGGCTTGGAGGTGTGTGTACCCATGTCTTGTCAGGACCATGGGTGCTTGTGTGGATGCAGTGTGGATGTGCACATCGACCGTTTGTATCTAAGCTGTGTGTGTGTGTGTGTGTGTGTGTGTGTGTGTACACCCACCAGTCTGAGACCTCCTCCTCCCCTTTCCCTCAGGACACATCAGCAGAGGCCAGTATCTTTGTCCAAAATATCTCCTCTAACAGCATCTTGTGGTGCTTACCTCCCAGGATCTCACAATGGAGTAGGATGTATTTTCTGCCATAACAGGGGAGGTTAGGAGAGTAATTCCTGCTTGAGCTCTCTCTCTCTCTCTCTCTCTCTCTCTCTCTGTCTGTCTGCCTCCCCCCACTCCCTGCCTGCCACCTCCTTAAAGCAAAGCTAGGTGTGGGGGAAGAGAAGGAAGTGAGCTTGGGTGGGGGTGAGAGGAGGGGCTAGCACAGGGGAGGGCAGCTGTGGTTTATCTTCCACTTCCTGCCCCGACCCCAGCCCCGCCCAATTCCAAGTAAATTATTCACAGGTGTTTCATTATTCATATTATTATTAATAATAATAGCCAATACATAAATAAAAGCAGTCCCTGGGCAGGAGTGAGTGGGAGAGTGGAGTTGTTAATGGAAGGGGGCATCTGGTTATTTCGAATGCCTGCAAAAATGCTGCCATAAGGTATAGCATGAGCTCCCTCCAGGACTGCGTCTCTGCCTCCTGCACCACAGCCCCCTCTCCCTGAGTCTCTCCACATGTGGACCCAAAGGTGTGGAGAGCTCCTTCTTCCCTAGGGAAGGTACTTCACTCTCCCCTCTCTCCCACCTGAGGATGGCTTATTTTGGATTTGGACAGTCTCCCCTTAGGGGGTAACACATTCCTCACCTCTCAGCTCTCTGGCACCATGTGGTAAAATGCCCACATTGAGGGCCAGAAGCTACCAGGACACCAGGCCCCATATAACTGAGTTACCTTGTGTTAACAGTGGCCGAAACAGCTTCTGCCAAGGCATTGATCTCTTAAAGGCACAGAGCAGGATCTCTTAGGCTCCCACTACTCTTCCACAGCAGAGTACTGGCGATAAAACAACACGGACAGGTGTCTCAAACTAATGCAATAAAGGAGCAGGACCCCAAAGAAAATAGTAAGGAACGTGGTTAGGTTGCCTCTCTGCTGCCCTTGCCCTTGATATTCTAGAAAGATTTGAGCTTTTTTTTTTTTTAACCTTAGATCATCAAAGAGAAATGTAACTAGGGAAAGACGGGGGCAACGTATTACTCACTGTGACATTTAAACAGACTTAAAACTTTTTCTTCAAGTGCCACTTCATGGCCACAATTATTCCATCCACTGAGAGAGAGAGAAGGCCGGCAAATGGAAGAAGGAACTGGGAACAGTTGCTTCTCATTTCTCTCTGTGTTTGGGGTTTACATTTTGTTGCTGATTCATCTTTAGAGATGTCAGGAAGCCCTGTGTGGTGGGGATCTTGGCTCAGTTGGTGTAGTTCTGCAGGCCTTATCATTGCCTCCCGCTCCTCACTTCCCTTTGCTCCTCCCCCTCAAGGGAGGAGGAAGCCCTCTTTGTGTCCAGCTTCCCTTCGGTGGAGCCACCATCCCTCTCCTCTCTCTGGCACCCACTGAACCACATTCTGCAGTCCCGGCCATGGCCACATGCTCTGAGACTGGCTTTGGCTCTCCTGCCTATCAATCTCACTTCATCTAGATTGTGAACTGGTGGAAGGAAGGAGCCCAGTAATCTGGCCCCTCTTTGTCCTCTGCAACCCCTCTTGCCAGGCACGAGCACACAGTAGGTGCTCAGGATGGAGTTTCTAGATACCTATGGCTAATCTGACTTGGAGGAGGGGGATGATGCTGTATTCATTCGTCTGAGTCCTAAGGATGGGGAGCTGCAGGGCCCCAGACAGACTCTCTTCCAGAAGAAGTTCAGAGCCAGAGATGAGAACAATCCATTTAGAACCCACACAGCAGTTTAGCCTCCCTGGGATGCACAGCTTGGCTTGGAGACATCGCCGCACAGTCATTCTTGCATTCACCAAACGCTTCCAGTCTCTGCCTGGAAGCAGCAGAGAAAGGACAGGACTGGGAAGAACCCACTGTCTAGTTAGAGACACCAAAGTTGTACCAAGTGAAAAGCCCCAGAACAGCAAATGGCAACAGATGGTTAAATGTCTTCCAGGCCTGAGAAGTTCCACATGCGAGAAAATAGAAAACAATCCAAGTTGTGTGGGATAATCTGTGATGGGGGGGTGGTAGTGGTGGCAGCAGCCTTGAAGAAGGAGGGGCCCTTGTGGAGGCAGGAGGCAGAAAGTGGTGGATGGCCAGAGAGCTGGGTGATGGCCTGGCCTAAGGCCTAAGGCCTAGGAGGATAAGAGGCAGCTGATTCTCCAAGGCTATGTCGAGAACAAGCTAAAAACAGAGCTATGGTGTGCTCAAGGCTCTCCACACAGAGACCAGACTGCCAATAACTGCTCAGCCCAGACCTACAGAGGGCAGTGGGGGAAGGCTGGAGACAGGAGACTCACTTGCCCTCTACAGAGAGCTCATGGATTTGGGCAAAGAGGTTGACTCAGAGAAGAGCAACCACACCAGGGTGTAAGCACACCAAGGGGTAGAGTGAAAGGTGCTGGAGATGTGTGCCATGGGACGCTGGGGAGCTGGAGCTTGTGTAGGCATTGGCACCCTGGCAAGGCTCTCTGGTGGAGAGAACTCTGATCTGGCCCCACCGGAAGGTGGAGGCATCAGCTTAGGAAGAGAGGAGAAGGTTGAGGCAGTAGATGGAATTCCTAGGTCTGGTGAGTGTAGAGAGTTCTCATGTGATGGTAAGAAGGTGGAAGCTTCTAGAGGAGACTCCTATATGGAAGTAGGCAGGGTGGGCAAGATGTGGATTTGAAGGCAGCCTTAGAAGTCTGTTTCTGGTCTTCTCCACAAGTTTAGGACTTCTCTATCTATGAATAATTTGGGAAGGGTTAGTGATACAAGAAGCACTAATTGAGGTGGAAAGGAAGAGGAAAACAATCCCTACCTTCTCTCAGTTAACCTCAGCAGCCTCCTGCCAGTGAGAGGAGACAATTGAAGGGCTCCCTTGTCCTGTCCTGAGCCAACAGCAGACCTGGCCAGGTGAGCAAATGCACGGAGGGAGGAAGGGAACGGAGTTAAGATGCTAGGTGTTTTAGGAAAGCCAGGGGCTCCCCACAAGGGACTAGGCTGCTCCTCTAGCTCAGCCAAGTGCCAGGCCTGGCAAGACAGGGGCTCCGGGCTTCCTTCCTTGCTGGTTGGGCCACAGGGACACATGACTGTGGTCTTGTGGGGACTCCTGGGCTCTGGGCAATGGTGGGGAGTTGTTTTGGGGAGTCTCTAGGCCTTTGGGTGGTCAACATGAATGTGCCCTGTTCCTGGCATGAAAACTTGCTCATGTTCCCCGCTTCTGTGCCAAGTGATGCTTTGCCTCACGTTTGCTAAGGACACGCAAGAAATGGAAAGGCAACCCAAGAAGTGGAGTAAAGGGATCTGGAATCCTGTAGCCCAGGTACCCTGCAAGGACAGGGGGCTGGGAGATGCAGCAGGAACCTGAGTTACGGCTTTCCAGGCCTCAGCTTTCTCCTCCATAAAATGGAGACCGCTGTCCTTTCTTCCACCCTCCTTTCCCTCCTCACATCGAATCCAAGGAGGTGAGACAGTGCTGTATCTGTGAGGCTGACTCACTGTTCTCATGTAAAAAATTAAGAGGAGAGCAGGGACTGAGGGTCAAAATGGGCCACAGAAAGGTGTAGATGAAATTAACTTGTTTCACTGAAGGGTTAGGAATTTACTCCTTATCTTTCTCAAATAATTCACGTGTTTTCAAAAGGAGCTCTGGCCGGCCAGCACTCGGTTGGACAGAAGAAGGAGCTTTTACTGCTGCGTTTAGGTAAAGCTGGCAGAAGCCAGACTGGTTGGGTTCAAGTCCTGCCTCTCCCACTTACTCGATCTATGACCTTGGGCAGGTTATTTAATCTCTCTATGGCTCAGTTTCCTCATTTGTAAAATAGGAAGAGGAATAGAACCTATTAAAATTGTTGTGGGGGATTAAATGAGTAAATGCACGTAAAGTGCTTAGATCGATGTGGGGCCAGCCAGTGGTCTGGCAGCCTCACTAACCGAAAGGACCGGAGTCAGAGGGGCTGGCCCAGGCTCCTCCCCCAACGTGCGCGGGTGGGAGGCGGGGCGGCCCCTCTGGTTGGGGCAGCTTTGGACCCGAAGTGGGTGTCCTCTTGCTGCAAGACTGTTTCTCAAGCTGCTCCTTCGGGAACGGGAAGCCTTCCCCGAGGGCAAGGCCTGCATCACTGCCTCTTGGGGCCAACCCCAGGTACTGGCTGACAGTGCTACTACGCAGCCTCTTCTTACCTGAGAGGTGTTGCCGAAGCAAGTCCTTTTAATTGTGATGTTTTACTAATTAGTTTTTAATTATGTTAATTTATTGTACATGAGCCCTGAGGTTTTCAGACACTGGGCTCACTTTAGAAACTGGAATAATAAGTTGTTTTTATTACACACACAATGCTGTGGGTAAATGTCACTTTCTCATGGCCACGATTTCTCTGATAATGTTGCTGAAAACAGGGCTTTTACTTATGTTTTTTAATGTTAATTCTCCCACTGCAGCCAGGACCCCCAGGTCCAGCACGCAGTCCTTCAGCTAGTGCTGAGGTTAAGACATTCAACATCTGGGGCAGTGCAGAAGGTATGAAGGAATCAGGTGGCTTGGTGGTACAGGGAAACCCCGACTGGGTAGGGGCTCAGGTAGGTGAGCCTGTAGGACAGTTACACTGAAATAGATCTTCCAAGGGTTGTTGCGTGGGGGCCTCAGACTCACCTGCCTGGGTGGCCCCCTCCAGCTCCCTCACCCAGCAGCTGGGTACAGACAAGAAGTTGGCAAGGGGGCTGCAGGTGTGCCACCTGGGGAGAGGGAAGGAGAGGCTGGTATGAGGATACAGAGGGCACGCGGGCAGTCAGTTTGGGCTCTGAGTGCCACGGAAGGATGTAGCCTATTGTTCCAGGATGACAGGTGGATTTGGGAGGAGAGGTTTACAGCAGGGCTGGCTCACAAGAAAGACTCAGGGTGGGGACTCACTGACCACAGGCTGACTGGTTGCTGATGACAGGGAAGAGTGTAATCAGTGGTATAAGGCTGGGAAAAAAGCACTTGGGTATTTTTGAAGGATGGCTGAGAAGGGAGAAATCATCCCTAACACACATGTGCCAGTCTGAAGGAATACTGTTTTGGGCCCATTTTCCAAAGATAATTTCTACATCCAAAGGATGAATGTTTGTTACCACCGGTAACATTTATGTTTTTTTTTTATGGTTGTTTTTTTGTTTTTTTGTTTTTTTGTTTTTGAGAGACAGAAAGAGGCAGCGTGAGCTGGGAAGGGTCAGAGAGAGAGGGAGATACAGAATCTGAAGCAGGCTCCAGGCTCTGAGCTAGCTGTGAGCATAGAGCCCGATGTGGGGCTCGAACCCACAAACCGTGAGATCATGACCTGAGCTGAAGCTGGGCCCAACCGACTGAGCCACCCAGGCGCCCCACCACCAGTAACATTTAAAGAAGATGCCACAGGTTTTCAAGATGTACTCCCTCCCCCAAATAATTTCCAGATGGCAGCCTTCTTTTAATAAGTTTAAAGTCTTCCGAAGTTTTATAATATATATATTTATGTATATATAATATATACATATGTAAATTCTGGTCTGTTACTAAACAGACACATTAATATATATTTTACTCAAAGAGTAAAATTTAAAGAAATACAGTCTATAAATACAACTGGGTATTTAATCCTTTAAAATATGTATATAAGACTTAAGTTTCTGTATGATATATACACACATGCATAGGTGCATGGATTGTGTATAGAAAGAGTTTAGGCTTTAGAACCATACTGATCTTTTTTTTCTTAAGTTTATTTATTTGAGAGAGACAGAGATAGCACAAGTGAGGAAGGGGCAGAGAGAATCCTAAGCAGGCTCCACACTGTCCGGACTTGGGGCTCAGACTCATGAAATCATTGAGATGATAACCTGAGCCAAAACCAAGAGTTGGCTGCTTAACCAGCTGAGTCACCCAGCCACCCCTAGGACGAGATATATCATTAGCTTACCAGCAATATAAGTCATGTTCTCCGAGTTCCGGTTTCTGCATCGGAAACGTGGGCATAAGAACACTATATATGGCTGTCATGAAGCGATAATAAACTATTGAAAGAGGTAACTTAGTGCCTGCCACATAGTAGCCAATAAATATTAGCTATTACTATTTTTTAAAATTTTTCATTTATTTTTGAGAGAGAGAGAGAAAGAAAGAGAGAGAGAAAGAGATAGCATGAGCAGGGGAGGGTCAGAGAGAGAGGAAGACACAGAATCCGAAGGCAGGCTCCAGGTTCTAAGCTGTCAGCACAGAGCCTGATATGGGGCTCGAACAGATGAACTGTGAGATCATGATCTGAGCCGAAATCGGATGCTTAACCGACTGAGCCACCCAGGTGCCCCCCAGCTATTACTATTATTTTATTCATTCAAAAGTAAACTAAGTCTCTCCTTTCCAGGTATAAATATAAGCTAGCCAAAAATAGTATTTAAACAATGTGTAAGAGGACACGGACATTTTCTAAGGGAGTGGGCAGTTTAGGTTTCCCCTCAGTGGTCCTTGCACTGTGTGGAGGACAGGAGAAGAACCCATCTCTGTTTGTGGGTGCCATGTTGTATGAACGGGTTTTGGGGAGCAGAGCAGAGCCCATGTCAGGGAGGGGCCCCACAAGTTTCTCTCAGTATGACAGCTCAGTGATACTCACCTGCATTCAGCTTTAGGAAGGGGCCCACACTGTAGCCCAGACCTAGTACTCCCCCCACACTGGCGGGGAGCCTTGCCCCGACACATGGGATGTTCCCATCCAGGCCTGCATGACCCACCCCCCGCTGCCCGTTCCTGGGAAGGAGAAGGGTGGGCAAGCTCTGTGACTCACTCCTTGGCTCTGTGCCCTCTCGCTGAGTCACAATGTAATTGATCCCTCCCTGAGCCAGGTTTCTGCTCTCATGTGACCTAAAGTAGGGTCATTTCCAGACCAGGGTTGGGGAGGCCTGGCCAGGGAGAGGCAATCCCAGGAGGGAGGGGCAGACTATCAGATCCCTAGGAAGGCACTGAGCCTTGTGCGTGACCTTCCTGGCTATCTGCTGAGATGCTGTTTTTGCAAGAGTCAGGGGTTGGTCTACTACCCATCAACACATATATATTCTCTCATTGGCCTCCATTGATATCCCCATCAAGGTAGGGATGTCTCTATAAAATAATGCCAACAGGAAATAATGAAGGTCTCTGGGCACCTCCTTGAAGATGCCCATGATGTTTGTGCTTCTGGGACGAGGCTGGTCATCCTTGTTTCTAAAGTGAGTCATGGGCTTGGGGAAGCTGAGGAGTGGGAGGTAGGAGGCTGGGGATGTATGACCGCACATCCTACAAGGGCAGGGTCACCCCTGGGGCCTCAGCCTCATGCTACCTTTGGCTCAGAAAGAGAAGAACCACCTCTCATCCTGATGCAATGGGAAACTCCGGCTGGCAGGGATAAAATCACAAGTACTGGCCTGGTGGCCGAAGGCAGATTTAGGGTCACTTCTTAAAGCTCTTTTCTGATAGACAGATCTGAGGTGTGGTTTATAGGCCCCTATCCAGCAACTGTCACATGGCCTTGTTCTTGACAGCATCACTATCCCACCTTGGACGGGTCATGTAATCCCTCTTGGAATCCTCAGTTATACACTTGGCATAAAATTCTCTTTTTATCCTGGAGAGGCATCTAATAGATGTATAAAGCCCTAAGAAATAGCCAGTGATATTGTTATAAACTTGCCCCCTCCCCCTGTCGCTTGCCCTTGTCCTGACCTCTGAGCTGGCAGCCACATGGTGAGATCTGTGCCCCCTTTGGGTCTTAGTGACAGTTCCCAGTCCCAGTTGTGAGATGATTCCTGCTCAACCTCTGAGAACAGAGTCAGGGCTTGATGGGATTTCATGTCAGGAGTCACTTCTGTGGCCATCAAGCAACAGAGGGGGCTTATCCAGGCTCTGATGGCAAGGCCTGTGTGCCCTTGGGTCACCTGCTTCCCCTCTCTGGACCTCATTCTCTGATTTATGAGATGGGCATGGTAATCCTTGCTCTGTACATCTCATGGGGAGTGGGGAGGGTCAGAGGCAAGGGTGGAATGGCTTCCCAGAGTGCAAGGTATTTATATAGTAGATCTGCTCCTCTCCCCACCCACCCCGTCGTCCCTGCCTCTGCACAGTCCCTGCCTCAGAGCGGCCTTGAGAACAGAAAGAACAGCCGAGTTCTCACATCCATCCTCCTCCTCCTGATTATTTCTCCCAATCACACTTAATAGCCGCCTGGCTTTTGGCTGCAGCCCGGTATATAATAACCTGCAATTATTGTCCACTTAAGCTGTCCCCAGGGCCTTGTCTGTTGCGCTGCCCAGGCCTGCACCGCCAGCCTGCTGATTTCCCTGTCAGAGTCATGGCCAATGGGAAGAAAGCCCCTGACGGGCTGGACTGACAACCTGTTCGGCAGGGCATCTTCTTCAGAGATGGGGCATCAGAGGCAGCCTACTCCAGCTACAGCTTCATCCAGCCTGGATGCCCCCCACTTTTCCAGGCTATCCGCAGCTATCCTCTTCCTCTGCCCTTATGCGTACATTATCTGTCAGCCTTTGTGCCTTTGTTTACCCTCATCTGACTCTACTGGCTGCTTACCACAGCCCAGCCCCTTTATAGGCTTAGTTTCTCCTCTCTGCATCCTTAGAAGGGAGGCATTGGCATTTTACATACCAGGCTACTGAAGACCAGAGAGGTTGGGTGTCTTTTCCAGCATCACGCAGCTAGGAAGTGGCAGAGCAAAAATTCAAAATCAGGTCAGCTGACTCCACAGTTCGCTTGTTTCATCCTGATGCTGTGCTCTTAGCTGTCTTCATCACAAGTCCTACCCTGCCTTAGTGGCGCTGCTCAGTGCTCCCTCCTTTGGAAAGCCATCTCCACCACTGCAGTAGCCCTGCTCTCCACTACTCTGAACTCCTGTGGCCCTCGAGTTGGAACCAGGCACCCTGGATCCTGAGAGGACAGATCATGAGTCCCCTTGCTTGCCCCTCCCCTGCCGTGTTGATTCACAAAGCATCTCTTTCCACAGATTGAATACAGCTGAGCTCTGGTCAATGTTCGAGTCTCCCCTTCCCTGAACTTTGTCTCATATTCTCTTGAGCCTCTCTCCTAGGGCCTGATCCTTCTGCTCCTGACAAGGTCCTAACCCACCTGTATGGTAAACATTTGCATTATCTCTATGGCTCCACCTGGCCATTAGTGGTGATGGGATGCTGATGTTGATGACAAATTCTATCCCTAGGCCATGAAAGGACATGTAGGTCCTGTGCCACCATTGGGAGATGGCAGAGTCTGAAGGTGTTGGTATTTTCACACCATTCAGAATCTATTAATTAAATGAAGAGAGGGATAAAAGAAAGTGTCCAGACCCTAAGTAAGGACCTTGATCCTGAGTGCTGGCTGTGTTGGCATGTCTTTATGTCTGTCAGTGAGCACATATGTGTGTGCTCATGCGTGTGCAGGATCTAGAGCATGGTGGTGACAATGGGCTGTGTGACCTGTTGGGACCTAAGATGATAAAATCAGGACTCACTGACTCTTGGCTAGAGGGACCCAGGGCATGAAAGCTGAAAAGCTTTGAAGGCTGCTGTGTACAGAGGGCCTTCCTGGCTGCTGTCATACTGGAGGTTGCACTGAGTTCTGGGCTGTCAGTGGAGGAGGCCTGTGGCCTTGTCTGCCTATCTGCCTAGGCCCCAGACTGAGTGTTCCTGCCCAGCTTTGCCCTGGGAATGCTCCCTTTCCCCTCCCAGGCTCATTCAACCTTTGCCTGAATGTTCCTCATGCCTGCTTTCATTTTTCAGTTCTTTGTCTTGGAAACAGATTCTTAGCAGGAAGACTGTTGGAATACAGGTTTTGAATAGCCCAAGGCCTTCTCAGGTCCCTCGAATCTTACAGGCTAAGTCTGAGGCTGGCCTGAAGCTGAACTGCCATGGGGATTGTCTGGTGCCTCAGGAAGAGGCCAGGCTTCCCTCCTGGACACCACCGTAGAGTCATCGGTTCAGAGGGAGGCAGTGGGCCTTCTGCCTTGGCCTCTGGCCAGCTGCCCTGGTGCGGACCCCCCCATCTCCCAGCCCTGTCCTGACTCTAAGGCTGGAAATGCCCCTGCCAACTGGCCATCAGTGCAGGGGTGAGACCTTCCATGAAGGGCTAGGAAGGGATCCTCAGGCAGGTGCAACACAGGTGAGTACAGGGGACAGAATAAGCTATGCCAGTTGCCACCTGCAGTAGCGTTTGGGACTTTACACTGATGGGGCCAACAGGCCATGGTCTTAATTTTCTCTAACTGCCATTTTATTCTCCTGCCCCAGGGCCCCATCTCTCCTGTGCCAAGGGGACAGAGAGTCTTCAAACATGCTTGTTAAGGGCCACTCACTCTCTTTCCAAGGTAATCCTGTCTTGTGTGGGCAAATCCTACATTTTTGGAGGGTCTCCTCCCCATCTCCCCTTAAGCCAATATGGCAGCTGGGGTAAGGGGAGCTTATACACCCTGTGGTGGGAAGGGGGTCTTGGGTTGCCCTTGTGCTGTCATCTGGGACCTCAGTGGGCTCCCTGGGATCTGGTAGCCATGGTCTCCATCCTGGGCACCCCAGAGTGGGAATTGGCAGGCTCCTCTGCCCGTGAGGCCCCAGCCATCATTAGGGTCACTGGGAGCCTGAGTCTTAGTTCCTCTATACCCACTGTCTCATTCTCTTCCTGGGTTTCTTAAATTTTTTTTAATGTTTATTTATTTTTGAGAGTGAGAGAGACAGAGCACAAGTGGGGGAGGGGCAGCCAGAGAGGGAGACGCAGAATCAGAGGCAAGCTCTGGGCTCTGAGCTGTCAGCACAGAGCTGGATGCAGGGCTCGAACTCACAAGCCGTGAGATCATTTCCAGAGCTGAAGTCTGATGCCTAACTGATTGAGCCACACAGGTGCTCCTCTTACTCCATTTCTGGCCCCAGATGGCATCCAGAGACCTTCTGGAATTCTCTCACACCTCAAGGAAAGAATTGATGAAATTCATGTAAACTTATCTTTCTGCTTAGGTTCACTCTCCTTTTATCCCTCTGGGTGGTAGACCCAGGTTGCCCAGAACCACTCAAGTAGGAGGTGGGCACAGTCCCCAGCTTTCAGCTTCCTTTGAAAATGTGCCTTTTTCACTCCCCTCCCCTTTCCCTGCCTTAAGTCCAACTCCTTTGGGAGATACCTGCCCTGCATTGAGAAGAAGGCCTACCCTTCCTTGTCTTTATTCCTGGCTTTTCTCTCTAAACTAGGAAGGCTTCTGTGGTCTGTCTACGCCACCCCCCTCTGCTCCCACCACCACACACAAGGCCCAGGGATACTGGAGGATGATCCTACAGTCTAGTCAGTCACCTCGTGAGCGCAATCCAGTTACAGCACACCACTGCGTACTGAAAGGGCAGCAAGACAACCAGCACCATCAAGAACCTACAATGAGGTCAGGTTCGACACAGTTGGCTTAGAACATTTATAATACAAAAAAATCTGGGGTGCCTGGGTGGCTCAGTTGCTTAAACGTTCCACTTGGGCTCAGGTCATGATTTCACAGTTCATGGGTTCGAGCCCCGCATAGGGCTCTGTGCTGACAGCTTGGAGCCTGGAGCCTGCTTTGCATTCTGTGTCTCCCTCTCTTTCTGTCCCTCCCCTGCTTGCATTCTGTCTCTCTCTCTCTAAAATAAATAAACATTAAAAAAATGCCCCAAATATTTCCCTCTGGGATTGCTTTTAAAACTACTTTTGTAGTAAGAGTAAATCCTTAGCTACTTAGAAAGGTTGATAATCTAAAATGATTCATTTGTCCAGTGTTTAGGTTAGTTGAGATTTAGCATTTACCGGTATGTAGAAGAGGTGTGACTGCGAACCAGTCCGGCAAGTTTTGTGTGTAATGTCCCAAATGTGCTGTGGCCACTCTCCTCACTTACAGGCACAGTGTAGCACCCACCCTCCTGTGTGTGCACACACGTGCCTGTGTCAGTGGGTGTGTGCACGTGTTTGTCATGGACACACATGTGAGCACGTGTTCCTCATTGGGGTTTATTGTATTCTCTTTGTGCTGATAATGCATTTGGCCTCTGGGGGTGCTATTTATATACAGATGCAAAATTTGAGAAACACAGGATTTTCAACCTGAAAGGAACGTTAAGCATCTTCTAATCCACTTTTTTCATTTTACACAATTAATGTCCAAGGAGGCAGAGTGACTCGCTCCGGGGTCAGATATAGAACCCAGGTTTCTATCTCTCTCTCTCTCACAGGCACACATATACTCCTTCTGGAGCAAGAGAGGGCTATTTCCTGCTTGTTCTTTGACTCCTCCCCCCACTTTTGACCAAGGGTCAGTTCTTCCTCCCCTCCCTGCTCTGGTGCTCCTGGGCTGCAAACTGAAGCTGGCGCAGGCAGCGGAGAGGCTGGCTCCAAGGAAGGCTGCCTCAGCAGCTGGTCAGGCCAGGGCCTACCGTGTACTGGAGCAAGTAAAGGCTCAGAGTGTCCCCTGCTTCCCTATCAGCCAGGATCCTAGGGGAGCGATGCCTCAGTCCTCAGGGAAGGCCCGGAGGAAGGAGGGTAGGTTAGCACTGCTGTTACACAATCTGTTTTCAGCCTGATCCTCTTTCTCTGGCTCCTTCCTAGGGGAGAGATGGGGGGGAAGGGCTGACATTATCGTGAGGAGGGAACTGGCTACCTCCTCGCCTTTTTTCTCTCTTGAGTCCTTTTTTCTAGCCTGAGCCATGTGGCCTCCAGTTCAGATACCCCATTGGGGAGAACGTACACACTCCTAGCCTCTGAGAGGTACAGGAAGGAGCTCCCTTCCTTCTCCTGACATCCTGATGCCACAGTCTGGCTCCCAGTCCTCAGCGGGCTCTGTGGAAATGACTGTTTTGAAATGTTTCGTTCTCCAGAGAGGCACAAATCTCAGATTCAGAATGGAGCTTAGGGGTCACTCCCTCACTCCCTATTTACACCCATTGCAGGCATCCCTGGCAGCTCCCCAGTGTGCTAGGAGCTTCCCAGTGACAGGCCAGGTCCTTTCCAAAGTCCTGCCTTTGCTCGTGGCTCTCGGATGCTGCCTTCCCTCCTTCTTATTCTTGGCAGAGGTCTTGAAATAGGTGGCTCCCCTGGCTTTCTCTGCTTCTTTGTTTCCCATTTGTTCTGTAATGCGCTTAGATCTGCTGTTGCCTCTCCCACTTTACTAAAATTACTCTTACGGAAGTCATCGGTTGCTCCCTTGCCCAAACCAGTAGCTATCTCTTTAGTTTTCATCTTACATTATTAACCACGTGTTGGCAGTATCTTCTTTCTCTTCCAAGAAAAACATTGTGTCTCTTTGATTACCTTCTACTTCCTGCTAGTCTCCTTGACAGCCCAGTCCTTAAATGTCAGGGTTACCCTGGTCATGTCCTTTAATTTGCCTTCTTTGTATGCTGTGCAGTCTCCTAGGGACACCACATTGAGGATAGCGATCTCCATACCCTGATACTCCTATGAACATGTCCAGTCCCCTTGTCTTACTGAGCCTCAGCCTCTTATTTACAACTGCTAAAGGTATCAGAAGACTCTCATACTCAGGGATTTTCTCTTCTCAGAAAAAAATCTCTCCCACCTGAAGTCCCTATTTTGGTTAGTGCTCCATCACTTAAGTCAGCATCTCAGTCAGGATGTGAATCGTTCTTGACCATATCCTCTGCCTCATCCTGCAGACGCCTTTGGTCACCAAGTCCTGTCAGCTCTACTGCATCTTTGCTTCCTTCCCACCAGATCCACATTTTGTCCTACTTACACTATTGCCACAGTCTTCCAACTGGTCTCTGTGCATTGGCCTTACCTGCTCTGACCCACATGTATGAGGTTTCTATAACATAGATTTGGTCACACCAATTCCCTTCTTAACAACTTTCAGTGGTTCCCCACTGTCTTCAGGATAAAGCCCAATCTCATTGGCTTGGTATTCCAGGAGCCTCATAACTCACCCAGGCCCCTCCCCTTCCCCTACTAGGCCTGTCTTCTCTCACTTCTCCCTTTCCCCTGTCCAGGTCACCAGTCCCAGCTGGTATCGGTCTCATCCTCACTCTTCATGCTTGCATCATATTCTCCAGATGGCCAAGGTGTCTCTCAGTGTCATAATGGTCCATGCCTGGAAGTGTTGGCCCCTTTATTTTCCTAGCTAACTGAGGCTCAGTTTTCCCATCTTTCCTTGAATACCACTGCTTTAGGGAGGTCTTAACTTGCCTGACCCACAGACCAAGATAGTAACCCATTGTGCACGCCCACCATACTCTATGTTTTGGAGCTATCTGCACTATTGTCACTATTTAATTAATTACTCATTGATTCCTCCTCACTCCCCCAGTACCAGTAGACTATAAACTCCTTGAAGGTATGACTATTCTTTCTTGTTCAGTTCCTCATCCCAAAGCCTGGCACCCTGTGTGTACAATAGTCTGACTGGATGACTGGAGAGCTTCAGTATGGCAATCTGAGTAGGATCTTGGTCTTGCAAGTGGGCAATAGGGGCAGAAGGTTGTCCCCACGATGATGGTGATTGATGAGGTTTTGCGTTTCAGGAAGATTGGCTGGGAAGCTTCATGCTGGATGGGGTGGAAGCAGGTGGTATCAGGGACCAGGGCGGCTGGTCTAAAATGAGTGACTTCTCCTCTCCCATCCCATATGCTTCTGATGGAGAGTCCAAGACACAGAGTCAGTTCGTGCATAATTGACAATGAACAGAATCCAGGAATGGGCTTATAATAAGCTCAGCACATAACTGTGAAATGACCTTACCTTATTGTGAGAAGGTTTTCTCTCACTTGCTGCTCTTTCTAAATATGTTCCTATTTCATCCCTTGACCCCCATCTCCTCCTCTTCCAAGGGTGGAATCTAGAAGAGGATACTCTCTGTTTAGAATAACATTCCTACCTGATTGGCTGCTGATTTGTTAATATTATTGTTATTCTCTACAATGTATATGCAACTTTCAGATATCACATCTGGAGGCTTCTACCCTAGAGAAGAATAAAACTGCAGCTGAAAGTGTCCAAAAAGTGGTTGGATTTCTGAGTTTCACACCAGCTGAACTGGCAGCTTTTCCCGGCTCTAATTTCTGTGATAGGAGCAAGGAGCACCCTCTCACTGCTCTCTCCCCTGGCCCACTCTCTCCACCCCAGTGAGAAATTAGGAGGCTGCTTTGCTACTCTTTGTGATACTGGGTTCTGCCCCATCTCTCTAAAGCAATCTTATAAATCATTGATGAGAATATTTCTATTTTTGTCTTAAATATCCTAGCCAAGAAAGCCTATGAATACTTTCCAAATCAAGTGCTGGCATTGCACGATGCTTCCTCATTGATGGCAGCCCCATTTCATTGTTTTTTCACTTCTTGGCTCTTCCATCCATGTCAGCAATGCCAAGTCTCAGCTTGAGGGTGGGGCCTGACCCTGGTGCAGCACCCTCTGCAGCCTCCCTTTCTTGGGCAGAAGCTCCTTTTCCCCCCTTCTCCATAGCTGCCCCCCAAGCCTCCATCTTAAACCTTTAAAATGAAATGCTAAAATTTATGACTGGTATTTATTCTCAGCAAGATTTCCTCCTGATGTCCATCCTGCATCTGGAAATACCGCCCCTCTGTCCTGATCCTCATTTGGTCCATGCCTAGGAACCTAGGAATTCAACTCATTTGAATTATCAACCTACATTTGAAGGCATGGAGTTCCAATATAAAAAAGACACTCTCCTGTAGTGCCTTCCAAACTCTGTGAGTTTATAAGAACCATGTCCCCCTCATTCACCACTATATTACCTGACACAGGGTAAGCATTCAACAAATATTTGTTGAATAATAAATAGAGGAATTAATGAATAAATGAAAAACCTAAAGGATTAGATTCCTTACACACTAGAGCTCCTCCACCCCCTAAAACCATCCTGACCTGATGCTCTAAGATGGCTAATACAGGGTTTACTGAGGTTCATATTAGTCTCTACTGAGAAAGTATTATGGTTCTAATACATCTTTCATGATTACCCTCAGTTTGTTCAGATGTTTCTTTTACTTTGATTTTTCCTTACCATTCATGTTAAAAAATTAAATTACCTGGCCCTTGTCTGTGCATTGCTAGTTTGGTTCCTTCATCTGAGTAAGTCTTACATTCCTGACCAGTACAGAAACACTTGGAGGGAAAAGCTATATCCATTTACTTCATAGCCCAACTACAGGACTTGATACAATGGGTGTTTAATAAATGGTTTTCAAATGGCTGATGGAATGATGGGTCCCAAGGCTGACATCTACATTTATTTTTAACATTAGAGGTTAGAAGTTAAGCCCAAGAGGGAATGCATTGTATATTTTCAGCCTACTTTATCATGACTTGCATAGCATCTCTGTTTGATAGCATGGAGTGTTATAGATTCACATAGTTTGTTTAATTGTGTGGATGCATAATAAGAAAAAGTGTCTGGTAAATTAAAATTATCCAGGCCACTGGGTGATTTCCATTATATCTTTGCAATACTTAGATCCTTTAGAGAAGTTATTCTTTGGTATTTTGACAATTGTTTCAATAACACACAGTCTTTGTGTGGCTTCCACACCAATGGGAAATGATCTAGGAACTCTGGAACTGTCCATCAGTCCAATACAGATTGGGTTGAAGCTCACCATGATCAACAATGGAGCTTCCTGCCATCAGTGCCATGCTCTCTGCTGCCAAGGAGCTTACGGGGCTGGGGAGGCAGGTACATGCCTGTGGCTCAAGACCAAATGGTGTAAATATTTGAGCACATAGAGAAGGACGAGGTTACTTCTCATCAGGAGAATGATGAGCACTTCATGTTGAACTCAGCACTTACACCAAGTTTTGAAGGAGAAATCTATTCTTACATGCCAGGACTGTGTCTAATTTCTAGTAGGTGCTCCACAAATGTGTGTTGGCAGACTGAGAGAAGAGGGTGGTGTTCCAGGGGGAAGGAAAGAGTAAGAAACAGTAGAACAAGGAGAGCAAAGCTCATTTAGGATGCAGTGAGTCATTTTCTGGGCCTGAAGCTGAAGCCTGGGGTGTCTGAGCCAGTACCTGGGGTGGCTCTGGTTGGAGGCTGAGTACAGAAGTCCTTGAGTTGAGCCGAGGATTTTACATTTCAGTTAGAAGGGAATAGGAGTACCCAGATGTGTCAGAGAAGGTCTGGGCTGGGCTTCATTGAGCTTAGGCTGCATTCATGAGAGGGCTGTGTTGGGGCAGAAGAGCCTGGGAGCAGGGGAATCCTTATGAGGCAATTGCAGATGACCGGGTGTAAGTAAGCAGGGTCGTGAGCAACAGTGTCTGTGGTAAAGGGGTTTTGTGAGGACAGAATCTGCAGATTCTGCATTCACAGGCAGCTCATCCATGCAGCCCCTCCTCCTCTCCTTTACTCTCCCTCTCCTATTACCTCTCTCCTATCCCATGGCACCATCTCCTTCAGGGGTGTGACGCCTCCACCTCTCACCCCACAGAGAGGTTCTTGCGTAAGAGGAGAGGTGACTTTAAGCATGTGTGAAGATGTTAATTTATTAAGACCCCAGTTGATTTATAATTAGTTATTTAATGCCTTGCTATGGTCCAAAAGGATTTGAGGAAGATAGTGTGTATGTATATAAACAAGTTTACCAACCAAATGGGACCTACAGATTCAGCCTGATTTCTTGTTTGACAGCACAGTTGAGAGTAAGAGCTTTGGGGCAGGTAGATGAGTCAGTTTGAATCCTGACTCCTCTCATGGCCAGCTGCATGGCTGTCAGCAAATTACTTGTCTGCTCTGAGTCTCAGGGTCCCTACCTGGAGGGTCAGGATGAGCATAACCTACTCCCAGTCTTGTTGTATGGATTAAGTGAACAGTTTTGTTGTATGGATTAAGTGAGATCAGATGTGTAAGATGTTAAGTGTGAGCACCAGGCCACAGAACACCTCAGACAGACAGTCAATATGAGAAGATTCTACCTCACTGTAACTCTTATTAGTCTTTTGGGCATCACTGGTCAGGTTGGGAGGGTCTTTCCATGTGGGTATTCTACCTTTCCTAAGCCCTTACCAGTTTATCCTTTATCTGGACACCTACTGCACTGATTAAATAAAGAAACACATGTGTTCCCCCCAAGGGATGACTTTCTGTCTGGTTCCTGATATTCCCCTGCATCAAAGCCTGCCTTTTTTTTTTTTTTTTTTAACAAATTGGCATAGGAGAAATACCAGCAAGTTATAAAGGTGCTAGCATTTTCATAGGACTCATTCATTAGGTGCACCCTGTAAAGACCTGGAATACAAAATAAGACTTGACCTCTTTTCTTAGAGACTTTGTATGGGGGGAAGGGAGGCACAGACATCTACATAGGAAATCAGAACAATGAAGCTGGTGATGAAGAGGGGTGGATACAGTGCTGTGGGAATAGCTCAGGCTATGTTTGAACTGAGTCAAAGTGCACAAGTCTACATGGCAGACAAGGTGGGGAGGTGTTCTGGCCAGCAGGGAGGATTGGTGATCTGCGGAGTGTGGCATGTTGCAGAAACCCCAAGTAGCTTGGTAAAACCAGACTGTGGAGTTCCTCATCAAGTGGACAGGAGATAAAAAGTATTGGCAAGGATGTGGAAAAAAATGAGCCCTTATACGCTACTGGTTGGGAATATAGATTGGTGCAGCCACTATGGAAAACCAATATGGAAGCTCCTCAAAAACTTAGAAATAGAACTACCATGTGATCCAGCAGTTCCGCTTCTAGGTATACACCTAAAGGAAGTAAAAACAGGATTTTAAAGAGATATCCACACTCCAATTTTTACTATAGCATTGTTCACAATAGCCAAGATATGGAAATAACCTAAGTATCTATTAACACATGAATGGATAAAGATGTAGTGGGGCACCTGGGTGGCTCAGTCAGTTAAGCATCTGGCTCTTGATTTCAGCTCAGGTCATGATCCATGGTTTGTGAGATCGAGCTCTGCCTAGGGCTCTGCACTGACCGTGTGGAACCTGCTTGGGATTCTCTCTCCCTCTCTCTCTACCCCTCCCCTGAATAAGTGAGTGCAAGCTCTCTCAGAATAAATAAATAAACATTAAAAAAAAGGTGTGGTGTACAATATACAATAGAATATTATTCAGCCATGAGAAAAGGAAATCCTGCCATTTGTGACAACGTGTATAGACCTTGAGGGCATGATGCTAAGTGAGATAAGTCAGGGAGGCAAATACTGCAGGATATTACTTACTTGTGGAATCTAAAAAAACAAGACTGGTAAAAAACAGAGAGTAAAATTGTGGTTGCTAAGGAGTAGGGAGTGGGAGAATAGGAGAGACATTTAAGGGTGTAAATTTGCAACTAGAAGATAGATAAGCCCTGGAGATCTAAGGCACAGCGTGGTGAGGATAAACAACAATATTGTATTATAATCATCGAACTTGCAAAAAGACTAGATATCAGTTATTCCTACTACAAAAAATAACTAATTGTGTGATGTGATAGAGGTGCTATCGTTCAATGGCAATCATATTATGATATATAAATGTATCAAATTAATAGGTTGTACACCTTAAATTTCTACAATGTTATATGTCAAATATATTTCAATAAAAAATAGAAGAAACGATACTAATCGTAAAAAAGAAAAGTGGAGTTCCTAATGGGGCATTTGTGTATCAGTAAAGGTCTAATAATGGAAAAATGGAAAAAAAAAGGCACTGAGGCAGGTAAACTGGGAAGTCTTTTAATGGGCTTTCCAGGTGCTTCTCCAATCACTCCCAGAGCATTACCACTTTCTCCTACAATGAACCTTTACTATCAAGCTATGTATTACATTTCCTGTTATGGAACTAAAATGAAAAATAAATAACTTCTTTTATTTTACCAGATTTATATTCAATGTCTTAATTTTCTTTTATTCCTTTTATACTCTGGAGAGGGGTATTTAGTGTCAAACTGTTTCTGGCTTCATCAGCCCAGGGCATCACCTATAGCCCCATCTCCTAGTCTTGGTAGAGGCTTAGCAGATGGGCTATTTAACAGCTGTCCTGAGGGCACCTGGGCAGCCTGTTCCCGGGCTGAGGGTCTCTGAGGGGCCAGGTGCTTCTAACAAGTGCGCCCAGCACTACTGCAGGGTGATGGCGGGAGGTGGCCCCAGCAAGGCCATCTGAGAAGTGCTTGAAGAGTGTGTGTGTGGAAGGCATGTTCTGGCATCAGCACCCTGCTGGCTTCCAGAACTGCCCTAGCCAACTGTGGGACAGGCTGTCTCTGTCCTGAGACCGTTTGCAAGTGCCTCGGGTCCAACACTAGGCCTTGGTACCATCTAGTTTGTTTGTTTCCCCATCTTGCATATATTTGTTTCCACTTCTGCTAAACACCCAAGGACTAAGGTGGGAATTATAGATACTGTTTGCCCTGCCAAGTGAATGAAGAGTTCAGCTTCTTCCTCATACTGTCCAAGGGCCATGGGATGTGAACTACTGACCTTCTAGTATCATTTCTCTCTCTCCCAATTCAAACCCTATTTCCTGGTCAGGCAGTGTCCGATGTCTCATTTCCAACTGTACTCCTTCGAGCCTGTGGTTCTTGTGTCTGCCTGTGATGGCCCCCTTTACTTCACCATGCACTCTATCACAGTCTGCTCATTCTTTGGTCCCAGGCCCAGATTCAAATTTCCTGTGAAGGCCCTCCTGACTTTTTGTGCCCTCACATCTTTTCAGAGATCTGAACTGGGCACCCCAAGAGCACCTAAGGGGCTGAGAACACACATGGGAACCTCATTGTTAATTCATGTCTAGGAACATACTGGCTTCCCAAACTGATCTATCAGCTTCTGAATGGTGCGGACTTTGTATTTTTTGCCTTCTTGGAGACAGCCACATAGGACAGGCTGCAGGAACTATAGTCAGCTAGCATGGCCTAGCAGTGGGCTGATCTTGTTTGTTCTCTGTTCTGTCAAGGTTTTTTTTTTTTTTTTTTTTTTGGCCCTTTAAAATAATCATTCTGATGCAGAGAATCAAATATGAAATCCCAGCCTTTGAGCTCAAGGGGTGCTGGGCAGGCATTTGCTGCATTCTGACCTCCAGAACTCCACCCTCCCCTTTCTGGCAGCCTCTCTTGGCTGCCCTGACTCAGAAATTGTATTTGGCAGAACTCAAGAGGCTTTTCTGTATGTGTGACCACAACCTCTATCCTAGAGCCCCTACTGTGCAGTCGGCTCTGTGCTAGGTTCCCGGTGTAGATGGGAGACTAGAAGACCCTGCGTTTGAATGCTTGGGATACAGCTTCCAGCCCCATAACAGCGCTCGCGCGGCCGGGGGCGGGGATTAGGAGGTTTGGACAGGCCGGGAGGCAGGGAATGCCATTTCAGATGTGGGAGAGGAATCTGTTTTTGCCTCTAGCACAAATCTTTTATGATCTCTCTGGACCTCTGTCTTCTCTGTCAAATGGGCATAACCAACTGCTCGTTGGTGCACAGAGCTGCAGGCCGATGACTTGAAGCAATGTGACAGGAGATGGGCTCCTGGATATGAGGGCCGTGGCTGAGTGAGGGGTAGGCTCTCTGCTCACCATTTGAGTGAGTGAATGCTGCCTCATCAAATTTAAACTTCACTTACCACCGGCTTTTCTATTCCTGTTTTCATCAATCGTTTGATGAGTGGGTTGTACTTGTTTTTAAAGTTTCTGAAAAAAATCCTGGGGTAGTTCCTACAGTTAGCATATTGTTATATCGCGGAACCCTACCAATCCATCATAGCGTCACCGTTTCCCTGAGCGCATGCGTGTGATCGCTCACGTGTGTCCGTGCGTGTGTGCGTGCGCAGGTCCTGGGGAAAGTCACGTCGCAGGGGCTTCTGGACGAAGAGGATCGTGAATGGTGGGGATGGTCGAGATACTGCAGTCAGGAGGTTGGTGGCGTTTGGTCCATCACTTTTAAAATCAGCTATGAATGAGGCTGAACTTAGAGGTGCCGCAGAGGACCTGGAAGTCTAAACCAGGGCAAAGTTTAATTAATTTGGGAAGTACGCGTTTGTTCTTAAACATCACACTGCGCTCAGGTAGAGCTGCTTACCCCAGCTGCGGGGCGAAAGGCTGTCCTTGGCCCTGGAGGGCAGGATGAGGTCCCTGGGAAAGGACGTGGCCTTTGGAATCAGATCAAAGATGGTTTTGGATAATGGGATATGAGGTGCAATCCTGCCCTTTCCTGTTTTACTGGGAATCTTTTGTGTTTTTGTTTGTTTTTTTAATGTTAGAGAGAGAGAGAGAGAGCGAGAGAGAGAGAGAGCGAGAGTGAGCGCACGCGTGAGCGAGCGAGAGCGATCGAGGGAGGGGCAGAGAGAGAAAGAGACAGAATCCAAGGCAGGATCTAGGCTCCCAGCTGTCAGCACGGAGCCCTATGGGGCTCGAACTCCCGAACTATGAGATCATGACCTGAGCTTAACCGACTGAGCCATCCAGGCGCCCCTATTTTACTGGCATTGTTAAGATCATAGTATGAACTTCGAAAACTTGACTGTTTTTGCTTGCTCGTTTAATTAATTAATTAATGCTCTGTCTTGCCGACAGACTTATAATTTTAATTATTTGCTAAGATTTAAAAACAGACTTCAGAAGGACTGGGCACATTGGGCCCTTATTCCTAGGACTGAGCAGACCGGGCACCACCCCATAGGTACACCTTGCTGTCCCCCTGCCTGGGTGTCTATGCTCTCGGGTTTGCAGGCCTGAGGTGGATAGCATTGGGGGGCGGGTCTCTGTGGGTACTCGCACGTGGACGGGATACAGGTAGTGGGTGTATCTCAAAACTATCGTCTCAGTTTATCATAACCAGCTTTCTGAACCTTAAGCAGCTGCTTACCACCACCCACCTATTGCAAGCTTCTGCAGTTTTTTTTTTCCAGGTGTCTCTAAGTATGGGTGTTAGGGACTGAATTTTGTGTCCTCCCCCAAATTCGTGTATTGAAATCCTGACACCCAATGTGATAGTGTTGGGAGGTGGGGCCTTTGGGAAGGGAATAGGTTCTGAGGGTGGAGCCCTCTTGAAGATGATTGAGAGAGATCCCTGGCCCTTTCTAGGGTGTGAATGAAAAGATGGCTATCTGTGAGCCAGGAGGTGGGGTCTCGCCAGCCCCAGAGTCTGGGAGCACTTTGATCCTGGACTTCCAGTCTCCAGAAATGTGGGAAATCAATGTTTGTTGTTTAAGCCCCCAGTTGATGGTATTTTTGTTAAAGCAGCCCGAACACACCAAAACACACTGGGTGCAATCCAGCAGCCAGTGGGTCTGAGCAGGGGAGAGGACAGGGCTGTGCTTGGCTGGATCACAGAGGCAGTAAGCAGGGGGTAAGCTTTAAAAGGCAGTTCAGATGGTGGAGTTGGGGGCTGAATATACAGATCAGTCCTGGGCTGGGAATCTATAGGGAGATATGGAGAGCTTACGAGAGTGTTCTATATTTGAAACACTGTTTGGCTCTTCAGATATAAATTCTCTAGAAATTTTGCCTGTATAGGGAAAAATAATCCCCCCCTTCCCCAGCTCTGGCATAAGAAACTTGGGAGAAATGAAAATATATGGAATCCTATTTTTAACATATTTTTTCAATAATATTGTCACTTAAAAATTTATGAGTATAAACACTTATTAATTATAAATTGCTGATAATATATGCATAGATATGAAAACATGGAACAGAGTCATATGCTTTCAGTAGAAAATGAGGAGATCTTTATTTAAAAAGTTATATCTTTTCTAGAACATAGCACATCCACTTTGGATACTCTGGGAGCCAGGTCAGGGGACCTTCTAAAGCCCTGCAGTTCTGAAACTCTATGAAAATGCATCTCCTTATTTCCCATCTAGTAAGATGGCTAAACAGTCCTATAAAACTCTGGCTGTTCATTGGTTATGCTGTCTCTAGCTGTGCTCTAACTAACAGCATACTAAGAATTGCATTTTTCTCTCTCCTGACTTAGATTTAAATCTTGCAATCACCGCTGGGAAGTGAGCTGTATCTTCTTGAGAAATCAGACCACAGAGTCTGGCCTGCAGCTGGCAGGCTGGGTCATCTTTAATCGCTTAACCCTTCATATCAAAGGATGGGTTGTAGCAGCAGATTCTTCGTCATGAATTTGCCATGGCAGATTTTCTCAAAGAAAAGCTGGGAGTTAAAATGAAGCAGAGTACGTACAGCAAAAGCCTTGCCTTGTAAGTTGACTTTTATACCTATACACATGACTAGTTTTATGTATATGTCCATGTAATTCTTTCTTATGGGGATGTGTCCACATGTCTGGGACATGTGTGGCTGTGATAGGTATGTACATGTACTTATTGTGAGAATATGTGAGGTGCACGTGTGGCTGTGAGTGTGTAAATGTGTGAGGGCATGTTGTGTGTCTAAGGGAAATTCTTCCCTGTCTTATGGATTAAGATCCAGGCTGTTTAGGGCTGATTG
This sequence comes from Suricata suricatta, assembly GCF_006229205.1. Lineage (NCBI taxonomy): Eukaryota > Metazoa > Chordata > Mammalia > Carnivora > Herpestidae > Suricata > Suricata suricatta. The sequence continues at coordinate 34,341,104 of NC_043713.1, read as the reverse complement.
AAAACATGGTCATGACAATTCCCTTTACACCCTTGGGTAGGGCCCTTTTAAACTGACTCTGGACTTGGCCATGTGCTTTTGTTTAAGTCAGTGGAATATTACCAAATGTGACACAAAAGAGATCTTGAAGGCACTTGTCCATTGAAATTGTCTTCTCCTGTTGCTCTTGGAAGCCCTTAGCCAACCCAAGGTCAATGAACTGGGGCAAGCCTGCTGGAGAAATGTGACCCAGGGACACCGGCCACCCTGGGTGATAGGAGCCACCAATTTCCAGTCATATGAATGGAGCCCTCCTTGGTCAAGTGGCCCCCATCCCACTTGTGAGCTCTCTCCAGCCATAGGGGTGAGCACGGCGGAGGCTGGCAGGAGAACTGGCCTGCTGAGCCCAGCCCAGCTTGCTCTCCCACATAATCACAAGTTAATACTAAATGGATGCTGTTTCACATCACTAAGTTTTGGAATGGTTTGTTACACAGAAAGACTTAAATACCTGATCTAGTTGGTAAGAGTGGGAAAAGCCTCTTCACTGGGAGAAGTGTTTGGTGACAACGTGTAGACATGAATCACAAGAAGACATGTTAATTCCGCTTAAACATTCTTTATACTCCTGTTCTTATTTTATGAGTTTAAAAACATAAAAATTAGCTCTTATTGGAGGACCTCCTATTAATTCTCACATAGAAATGCACATTAACAAGTCAAGTGTGGGCAGTGCTGGCATTCTCCAATAATACTTTACTGAGGCCTTGGGAAGAAAGCCAAGGAGAAACCAACCCAGGCAGAAAGCTGAGAATGCCACACTACAGACTCCGCAGTGAGGCTGTGACTTGCTCTTTAGCAGTGAAAGGACTCCTCTCATTCCTGCTCCCAGCACGTCTTCATGAGGTGGGCATCATTTCCGCATCTGTTACCCAGGAGCTCACCCCGGGCATCCTGACTCCTTGAAGAACAGCGCCTATAAAATGAGGCTCTGGGAGAAGCAAGATTCTCTTCCCTGCCCGAGGCCTGCCTTTCGGGAACCTACCACCTCTTTGGATAATTGACTCTAGGGATGATTGTGCCTCTCAAGGGACGTGCACTTCCCTCTCAAGACCCTCTCAAGACCACGTGACCTTCCGGGGACAAGACCTTTACCCTGCAGACCACAACAGGGTATCTGGATATAATGATTGGCCTATTCTAGATGGCTCTACTTACATTTAAAAGCAGAGGTTGTGTGAGAAAATTCTGCGCGTGTGTGTAAATGCAATAATATTGGCTCAGAAGTCAGGGAAAATGACTTTTACACTTTCAGCTCCAGTCCTACCTTTTTTTTAAAAAAATAGTTCTTATTTATTTATTCACTTAAGTAATCTGTACACCCAACATGAGGCTTGAACTCACAGCTCCAAGATCACACGCTCTTCCAACTGAGCTAGCAAGGCACTCCAGTCCTACCTTATAAGACATTTCTACTTGGTGTGACGTGAGGGGGTTTAGGGTAGAACCTAATCCACTATTAATACCAGTCCTCTGGGTCTGAAAGACATTTTATTTCTAAGAATCCTGTCTTAAGACAGAGGAATACTCACAAACACCTTTGTTACTGGTTAACACCTCAGTGGAAAATAGCAGATGAGGCAGGGGTAGATGCTTTGGAGATATTAGGGAACTCTGATGCATGTGTGGACACCAATGCTTATTACACTTCATACTTTAGGTTTTATCCAGGCCTGGACCTGCCCAGCTTCCTTGCAAATAAATACATGTCACACACCACTCAAAAGCATGTGCTACATCAGTTAGGTCAAAGGCTCAGTATGACTGATCTTTCTTCTTTTTGTTTTTATGTGGTAGGTTTAAGGATATTTTGTGTAGGAGAGAAAAGAATGATTGGATTAATTATATTAATATCAACATGAAAGAAACTGGCTTTAGTAACTACTGGCAATTGCCAAGCCATTTATGAAGCCCCTTATCCAATATTATTTATCCAATAATCCAATAGTAGTATTACTATTCCAGTTTTCCAGAAGAAGAAGCTGAGATCCTTAACTAAAAAGTTGAACAGTGTTAAAGCACTGCCTTTATTTTTATTTACATTTATTTTGAACTATTTCAACCACACAGAAAACTTTAGAGAACAATACAACAGACACATGCCTATCACCCAATTTTATTAGATCTTAATATTCTGTATACATGCTTTATATTTCAGGGTATATTTTACTTTTAAGGTAGGATATTTGTCTTTTTAAAATTTATGCATAGAAGTTCTTTGTAGAGTCTGGGTATTAATTTTGTGGATTGAAATTTATGATAACATCTAACAGGCAGAAGTTTTACATTTATTTAAATGTAATCAAATGTTTATGGTTGAGGTGGTTTTGTCTTTTTAGGATTTTTTTTTGTGGTTAGTGATTGGTGGGTCCTATTTTTGAAATACTTTTCTTTGTTATCACCAAGATAGCCTCCTTTTTCAATTTTTAGAGAGTTTCTTCCCTCATCTATCTGGAATTTAATGTTTGTGAATGCAATGAGGTGGAGATCTATTTTCATCCTTCCAAGATGGAGAGACTTCCGCCAGGACACTTCACTCACGAGTTGCATCTTCACCCTCATTCTCCTTCTGTGCCGTGTGAGAGCTGCCTCTCAGCTCTGTTCTGTCTCACTGTTCTGTGGGCTGTTGCCATAGCACCAGACCATTGCTTCATTAGAAAACTTGATATGGGCAGGGCACATCTCTTCATGTCATTCTTCTGTTTGTTTTTAGGTAATTTTGGCTTCTTTCATGCATTTTAGGATCAGCTTGTGTGGCTCCATAAAAAGCCCTGTCAGGATTTGGATTCTAATTGCGTGGAGTTTATCTAGTAATTTGGGGATGGAATTGAACCTCTATACAATCGAGTCATCCCAGGCATGCACATGGTATAGCTCTCCATTTGTTGAAGTTTCTTTTATGATGCTCAGTAACATTTTGGAAATTTTCTCTATAAGGTTCTTAAATAGATTTTTTCAATTTTATTTTTGAGAAGTTCATCATTTTTCTTGCTGTTGTAAATGAGATATTTTTCCTATTATTTCTTCACACTAGTGGATAGGAATGTTGTCAGCTCTTTAAGTTTTTTTCTTTATGTTTTATTTATTTTTTGAGAGAGAGAGAGAGAGAGAGAGAGAGAGAGAGAGAGAGAGAGAGAGAGAGAGACAGTGCGAGCAGGGGAGGGATAGAGAGAAAGAGGGAGAGACAGAATCTGAAGACAGGCTCCAGGCTCTGAGCTGTCAGCACAAAGCCCGACGCAGGGCTCAAACCCACAAATCACGAGATCATTACCTGAGCCGAAGCCAAACACTTAACTGACTGAGCCACCCAGGTGTTCCTGTTGTCAGCTCTTTAAAGATTATCTTTTGTACATGAGGATTGCTCAGTTTTCTTATCTATTCCAATACTTGCTAGATACCTTCAGATTTCCTGTATGTACAAATATGTTATCATAAATAAGGCTGGTTTTTAATCTTCCTTTCCATTTTTACATCTCACTCTTTAATCTTGATATTATTAGTTGAGTAAGACATCTTGTATAAAAGCTTTTTGTGTGCCTATTGAGAAAATCATACGATATATCTCCATTATAAGAGAGCATCCTTACCTTCCTTTGACAAACGCATTTTTGAAGTAGTTTTATATATTTTATGAAATTTATTTGCTTATTACTTAGGATTTTTATATCCGTGTTCACAAGAATGGTTTATAATTTGATTACTTGTACTGCCTTTGTCACATTTTGGTATTCAGTAGATTAGATGGGTAACTTTCTCTTATTTTTCCTTTCTCTGAAATATTTTGTATAAGATATGAATTGTCTGCTCCTTATAGATTTGTTAAGTTACCTTTAAAATTATTTCCATCTGGTGTTTTGAGGGAAAGGAGATTTTTATAACTGATTCTACTTCTTCAATAATCACTAGTTTATTCAAGCTTTCTATTTCTTCTTGAGTCAATTTTGGTCATTTATATTTTTCTAGAAAACTTTCCTTTCAAATATATTTTGTGGTTGCCTCTAGCTTGATGCATGCATTGAGGTTTTTGTTCTATGTTGATATTGAGGGATCTCACATGTAGGCACAGAATCTGTGGTTGTCTTAGTTGCACTTTCTGGTCATAAGTCTATGACTTTTTTTTCTCCCTCCAGTCTAATGTCTTCATAAGCCTGTTGCCCCTGGCAGCAGGCTACTATTTCCCCCTGGCCTCCTTTTGCTTTTGTGGGAGCTCTGTTCAGTCCTGGCTTAATGCAGTGATCCTAGCTTTTCCATCTAACTTCAGTCTCCTAGAATATCTGTTTGTTAACCAGTGGAAGCCAAGGTCTAAGATTATCACTCCTGCTTCCGGCTCAGGCTGCAGCAGACCCAGGGGTATGTTCAGTCCCTTGATCTTCTGTTTCCCACCGCCCCCCCTCTGGTCCACAGCAATTGGTTTTGATTTTATTTTTTTTCTTTTAAAATTTTAACTATAGCAGAAAGAGTTGTTAAAGATGGAGGTCATTGACTTGTCTTGAATGGAGGCTTCCCAGCACCTGCTTTTAAGCACTAGACGATAGTGCCTCTTTAATTAATCACTCCTTTAGCAATATCCATTCATCCATCCAGGAAATTGATGACTTGTGCACAGTTTTCTACTCCCTGAATTGAAGCAGACGAAGTCCCTTTTTCTGAGATTACTCTTCTAGCCTAGCACAGAAATAGAAGGGGAGGTCATGAAATCAGTATATGAGGCCCTTTAGATGTCTTGAGTCCACTTGCCCCTCCTCACTCTTGACACTCTCCACTCTAGAGATGAGGAAATAGAAATTCAAGGAGCTAAAATTAGTGGAGCAAAGCCTCTGTAGGTAATGGGAGACATGGAACTAGAACACCTGGGTAGGCTGATTTCAGACCTGACATCTTCCCTACAAGATCAGAGGTTCTCAGCTTTGGTGACACCTAGGAACACTGGAGAGCACCTAAACATCCTCATAATCCAGCCTGAATGGACTGAGAATTTTAGACGTTGGGGCAAGACTTCTGTATTTTTTCCAAGTTCACTAGGTGCTTTCTGAGGCATAGTTAGATTGAGGAACCCCACACTCAGTGAGGTCCTCTCTCTTGTTTACTTAAACCTTCCTTTACCCTCTGTATTTTTCTTTTTTTTTTTTCCAATGGCAGTCTTTACCCTATAAGAAGGTGACATAAGCTGGGTAATTATTGTTCTCTTCATCTTACCCGATTCTCCAGTATCCTCCTCCCTCTCCTTTGTCTTAGATGATTAAAATTTTGCGCAGGGGATGTCTGTTTCATTGCTTCTTGATCATCATCATAACAATAACAGATTACTTTAAATTGCTCATTTATAATCAACACACTATTTTCCTTGGTGAGCATGTAAATGAAATACACACACACACACACACACACATAGACAAACACACACACAAATGCATATCAGAGGGGTCTGACCACTAATCACATAGCATATTCGATGCTTAGAATTGGGTTAGTCTCTGGCCCAAGAGCATGTGTGTGCCACAGGATTTAGATCTTGGCATAACTGTGTGGCTTTTCTTGCTCATTGCTTGCTTTCCCCAATGTGAGCTAGTCGTTTTTCTGAATCTTGTGCTTTTCATCTTCTTTAAAAGTTTTATTATATATGTACATTTCTAAGATTATGGTGTTTTTTGGGTTATTTTTAATTTTTTAGAAAAGAAATCATGTTGCCTCTAGTCTTCTGGAACCAGCGTTCCACCCCCGCCCCAAATATTGTATTGCAAAGAGTCAACCATATTGTTGTGTGTAGCTACAGTTCATTAATTTTGAGTGCCTCACAATATTTCATTGTGTAGTACTCTAGAATTTGCTTATCCAGTTGGAATATTTCCAGATTTTTGCTTCCAAGAATAGTACTACTATGAATAATTTTGTACATTCTTCCTGGTTGCACATATGTATGAGTGTCTCTGGAGTATATACCTAGATGTGGAATTTGGGGGTTGTAGAATATATGACATTTGACTACTTGATGAGATAATGCCAATTTTTTTCCAATAAGGTTTTACCAGTTTACTCTCCCCGATAATCCTGTGTATCCACGTAATTTCTAACACTTGATAATGGCATCTTTTTTTAATTTGCCAATCAAATGGGTATCAAAGACATCTCATTATGTATTTCCTTGCTATTTCCTCAAATGTTTATTGGCCATATGTATTTGCTCTTCTGGGAGATGGTTGTTCATGTCTTCTGTCCCTTTCTATCATTTTCTTTTGCTCCTTTCTTACAGATTGTTAGTAGTTCTTTGTATATTCTCCACATGAATCCTTTTTGATGGTATGTGTGGCAAATATGTTTTTTCAATTTGTAATTTATCTTTTCCTAAATTGCATGTGTAAGATCACACTTTGGCATTTTCATTCCCTTTTTTGATACCTCCCTCCATTTAACACTGTCAACTGTTCCCCTCCCCCCCCCAAAGACTTGACATAGTCATTTGATACATTCTATAATGTGTTACATTTGTTTTCCATGATTTCCACTAACAATCTGTTAAACATGTGATAGGGTCCCAGTGGTGGACAAATATTCCAAAGTATTTATCTGCACTTTAATGGGGGGTTCTGAGGCTTAGGATTATGACGTGGAAGAAATATTTCTGGGCACAGGGGCTACCATCCCTCAGCTCAAACCTGTCTACACCCACTGCTCCATGGGCAGCTGAAATATGTTCAGGATTCACATCTTATAGAACTCTTCTGAAATACAGTTCCCCAGGAAGCTTTCATTTTTCTCCAAGTAGTAAAACTCCCACTTCCTGATAGTTACAAAGATAGGTTTTGTTGTCATAATGCTTTCTCTGTGTGCTGCTTTGCAATCAGAGTTTTCACCACTCAATGGATCCATCACTGAGCAGCACATTACAGCAAACGCATATCCGTTTGCCTCTATTATTGTCATAATCAAAAGGCGGGGCTACATTGAAATATTTGCTTCGTGCATGCATATCTGTTATCCGAAGGGCCCTTTAACCTAAATGGTGTGCTTTCTGTAATGTCTTCGGTTAATGAATAGGTCTGTGAGGGCCTCAGAGCAGTGCAATGTGGGAAGAACGCTATAATTTCTTTTTAACATGCAGGAATTCTGAATACGAGAAAATGCATGCCAAATTTTATTGCTTCTAAATCTGAATAATTGTATTTCTGGGCTGTGCATCTGGGTAGATAATAAAGCCACAAAACAATTTAATGAAACATATAAAAAATAAAATGACATTACTAAATATTATAATATGAAGAAACTATTTTTTGCATATTGTCACCTAATCTTTCAACCATATAGCAACAAATAATGCAACCATAATTGAAAGTTTTATTATCCATCTGAGTAAATTGAGCTCAAATTTACCTTGTTCTTGTTAGTTGGTGGGCAAGCCTATTGGGGCTACTGACAGGATTTCATTTTCGTGGTGGATTATTTTTTTTTTTTTGCCCTTTCTGTGGAATCTAAAGTGGTCAATAAATAGCCCTGCTGCTTAATCGATTCTGAACTCAGCTCTTCAGAAAGCCACTCCTCGGCCCTGTGACCCATGCTGGCAGCCAGCCCTGTGTTTGCGGAGTTTCAGAAACTGGCTCCAGTCTTCCTGGTCCTAAAACCCCACAAACATGCCAAGGAGCCCAAGGTCTTTTCTCCCTGTTTGCTGCAGCCCATATTTCCTAATTGCACTCATGCAACTCCGGAGGGGACGCTCCATTTGCTATGGGAAGAATTGGCACGGACTAGGGGGCGTGAGAGGGAAGAGGCTGACGGCCGGCCTGTTGAAGAGAAGATTGCTCATTCTGCTTTGCGAAGGCCCACAGACTGTGTGCCACGGGAAGAATCCGCTGGCATTTGTGATCTCCAGGCCCATGTGTGAGCCCCCACAGCGGGGACTCAGGTCCACTTGTTCTAAGGGGGGTATGGGCACCGCCAAGCTTCGGGAAGAGACAGCACATCTTTCTGAAGCATCTGAAGGGTTGTGGGAAAACTATTGATTTCAGCAGTAATTTTTAGTTACGCTTATTGTAAGATGTTTGGCCTTTTCCTGGAGCTTTGGTTTGAAGAATCAGTCCACCTGGCTGTTTCCCTGTTTTCAAGTTCACGGCGGTGGGCCTCTTGAAATTATCCAAACTGTGGGCTGCCCAGATGTGAGAGGATGCTTCTTCATCAGGCAGACCTGGGGGCACCTCACAGCAAGAAAGCTGGGGCTCTGGCATCACCCCGTCTTTCATCCCGTGTCCGCATCAGAGAGAGCTAGCAGGAGGAAATAGCATTAGGCATGTGATGCTTCCAGAACTGCTTTCCCCTTCAGAGCCCTTATTCTGTTAGACTCCCCCCACCTTTTTTCTGAGGGATCTTGCTCCCATTTGCTGCCACTTGGCCTCGTCAGGCCAACTCTGCTCCATTTGGTGTGTTTCACTAACTTCATGCATCAAAGAGAAGGGGTTGGGGGTTTCCGTCGCTTCCTCCCAAAGCTCTGGTGTGCTTGGGCAGATGTGCCCACACCCTTATCCTCAGTCTCCAGATCTAGAAGAGGGAGGGCTGGGAGGAGATCCAGCACTGCTGGCCTCATCCCTGACCCTTCACTGGAGGCCCCAACAGGTCAAAAGTTTCCTTCCTACACGTCCCCTTCTCCGCTAGAGCAAATCTGTGGGGCCCTTTGGTTGTGCTCTCTATCAGAGTACAGTCCTTCTGATTCAAAGGTAATGAAAAATCCCTTCTTGACAAATGCTCCGTGAGGATTAAGAAAGCCTCGCCACTGTTAAGCCCCTTGCCCCATGGGCAGCAAGATTATAGTGACAGTTTGGAGAAACTATTTGCAAATAATTTTTTTTAATGTCATTTATTTTTGAGAGAGAGAGAGCATAAGAGGGGGAGGGGCAGAGAGAGAGATGGAGACAATCTGAAGCAGGCTGCAAGCTGTTAGCACAGAACCTGATGTGGGGCTTGAACCCACGATCCATGAGATCATAACCTGAGCCAAAGTCAGATGCCTAACTGACTGAGCCACCCAGGCACCCCTGGAGAAACTATTTTCAAATGAGACTTCTAGGAAATGCGCTGCTTGCTATGTGCCAAGACTCCTTTCCAGATCCTGTGGAGGAAATGGGAGTAGTCAGGGTGGGGTGAAGAGGAGATCTATTTGGGTAATTCAGTATAAAACTTTGAAAACATTGGGGGGCGTAGATTTTAATTTGTCTAATAGCTTTTTGCGGGGAGAAGACATGCTTCCCACTCCCCAAGTGGAAGGACATCTACACTCCTGGAATCTCCCATGGCTCCCCTCTCTGGGTTGGGGTGTGGAGATGAGAAGCTGGGGGCGGTGGTGGAAGATGCAGAGCTCAGGCCTTGCCCTCCCTGTGATCAGAGGCAGCCTGTCTGCAGGATTCCACCTCCCCTGTGGAGTGCAGAGCAGGGCAAGCCAGAGGTTGTTTGGCAGTGGGGCTCTGATTTAGGGGCGAAGGGCGGGCCAGCCCCTTTGGCTACAGAGCCGAAGCTACGCTTTTCAATTAGCTCTTAGCTGCAATGGAGCTGATCTTTTGTTCTCCTTTTGCTGGACTCCCATGTCAGTCCCTCCATTGGCTCTCAAGGGACAGGGAGTAAAGGCTGTTACTGTTGTGCCTAACGTTGTGATAAAGATGATCCCAAACCGAATTTTGGAAGCAAAACTCAATAGCAGTGTAATTCTTTTAGAAACACTTTGTTTTCTAAATTGCATTATTCTAAAACAAAATTTTTTTATAGTTTATTTTTGAGACAGAGAGAGACAGAGCATGAGTTGGGGAGGGGCAGAGAGAGAGGGAGACAACAGAATCTGAAATAGGCTCCAGGCTCTGAGCTGTCAGCCCAGAACCCGAGGTGGGGCTCGAACCCATGAACTGCGAGATCATGATCTGAGCCAAAGTTGGATGCACAACTGACTGAGCCACCCAGGCGCCCCAACATTTTATTTTTTTAAACTGTGGTATAGGGCTCATAACATAAAACCTACTATCTTATTCATTAAAAAAATTTTTTTTAATGTATATTTATTTTTGAGAGACAGAGACACAGAGCCCGAGTAGGAGAAGGGCAGAGAGAGAAGGACACACAGAATCTGAAGCAGGCTCCAGGCTCTGAGCTGTCAGCACAGAGCCTGACACGGGGCTCCAATCCACGAACTGCAAGATCATGACCCGAGTGAAGTCGGCCGCTTAACTGACTGAGCCACCCAGGCACCCCGTATCTTAGCCATTTTTAAGTGTAACGTTTAGTAGTGTTAGGTGTGTTCACACTGTTGTGTGACCAGTCTCGAGAACTCTTCATTTTGCAAAACTGAAGCTCTGTGCCCAACCAAACAACTCCCATTTCCCCTCCCTGCATCTACTGCTGACCACCCTTCTACTTCCATCTCTTTGAATGTGACTCCTCTAGGTACCTTACATCAGTGGACTGTACCGATTTGTCATTTGTGCCTAGCTTATTTTGCTTAGTTTAATATTCTCAGGGTTAATCCATGTTATTTTGTGTGTCAAGATTTCCTTCCTTTTTCAGGTTAAATGATATTCCATTGTGTATCCTTTTGTTTATCCATTCATCTCTCAAAGGACACTTGGGTTGCCTCTGTCTTTTGGCTCTTGTAGATAATGCTGCTATTAACGCGAATGCACAAATATTTCTTCAAGATCTTGCTTTCAGTCCTTTTGGGTATGTATCTATATATCTATATATCTGTATATCTATCTATCTATCTATCTATCTATCTATCTATCTATCCATCCATCCATCCAGAAGTGGAATGTCTGGATCTTACGGCAATTCTGTATTGAACCTTTTGAGGAACTGCTATACTATTTTCCATAGCAGCTGTACAATTTTTCATTCTCAACAGCAGGTCACAAAGATACCGATTTCTTCACATCCTTGCTAACACTTTTTAAAAATTTTTTTGATAGTGACCATTCGTAAGGTGATATCTTATTGTGGTTTTGATTTGCATTTCCCATAGTTTCATGTGCAGGTTGATCGTTTGTATATTTATTTTGGAGAAATCTAATAAACCCTTCACTCAGTTTTACTTAATTTTTTTGGAGTTGTAGGAGTTCTTTACATATTGTGGATATTAACTCCTTATCAGATACATGATTTGTAAATATTTTTTCCCATCCTATAAGTTGTCTTTATACTTTGCTGATTATGTCCTTTGGTGCAACTTGATAAAGTGAAATTTATTCTTCCTTCTGTTGCCTCTGCTTTTGGTGTCATATCCAAGAAATTGTTGCCAAATCCAACGTCATGTAGTTTTTTCCCCTATATATTTTCCAATAGTTTTAGGTTTAGCTCTTATGTTTAGGTCCTTGATCCATTTTGAGTTAAGCTTTGTATATTGTGTAAGATAAGGGTACAATTTCCTTCTTTTGCACATGGATATCCAGTTTTCTCAGCATTGTTTGTTGAAAAGACTGTTCTCTCCCCATTCCATGTTCTTAGCACCCTTGTCAAAAATCATTTGACCGTATATGCGATGGCTTATTTCTGAGCTCTGTATTCTGTTTCATTGGCCTATATGTGTGCACTGTTTTGATTACTGTAGTTTTGTAGCAGGTTTGAAATAGGGAAGTGTAAGAACTTAAACTTTGTTCTTTTTAAAGATTGTATGGCTGCTCAGGGTCCTTTGAGATTGGGGGAAAATTTTAGGATGGATTTGACCATTTCTGCAAATCATCATTGTAATTTTGATAGAGATTGTATTACCTCTGTAAATTGCTTTGGATAGCATGGACATCTCAACATGGTCTTCCAATCCATAAACACAGGACATCTTTCCCTTTATTTGTGCCTTAATTTTTTTCATAAACATGTTACAGTTTTTGGTGTACAAGTCTTTTACCTCCCTGGTTAAATTTATTCCTAAATATTTTATACTTTTTGATGCTTTTGTAAAATGAATTTTTCTTTTTTTTAAATTTTCATTGGTATTGTATAGAGATGAAATTGATTTTTGTATGTCAATTTTATATCTTGCAACTTTACTCAATTTGTTTATTAGTTCTGACAAGTGTGTGTGTGTGTGTGTGTGTGTGTGTGTGTGTGTGTGTGTAATATTTAGGGTTTACTACAGATATGGCCATTCTTTAAACATTTTAACAAATATTTCCTGACTGAATCTTCTGTAATTCTTCAAGTGATTTTCTTACCTCTCACCCCCTTGACTTTCTCTTTCTATCTACTTCTGCCCTCATTGGAGTCTTCTTTGTATTTAATCATACTTCTCTGATTAATCAGTTAAAGTGACTCTAATATCTTCCTAGTAACATCAGGGCAATACCCCACTTCCTTAGAAGGGCTGAGCAGAACTTCAGGATCTGGCCCCAGTTCTAGAGACCCTGAGGTATTTTAGTTATTGAACATGTTCTTGCCTGCAAAGACCCTGATCCTTCTGCCTGGAATGCCTGCCATCTCCTTAACCCTATGTCTGGCTCACTTCAGTGTTAGAAAGCCTTTTTGACCTGATATAGCTTGGTTAGGATGTATGGTATATTGCCCTCTGAGACCTTGTGCTTTACCCCATTTTATATCCACACAGTATTTTGGTTGTCTGTTTTTGTATGCCTCCCCTACTGGACTTGGTGTCTACATGTAAGGGACTGCAGCTTGGCCCTTAATATATCCTCAGTGCTCAGCATAATTACAGGTGCAGAGAAGCTACTCAAGAGGGACGCATGATGCACAGCTTTGGAGAGGAAGTGTTCCATCCCCGGAGGGAAAGGAGGAAGTCAAGGCAGTTTGCGAAGGGCAGCTCTCCTTTTCTGATCTACTAAAATGGGGGTAATTATAAGTGCTTTATATAATCCACACAATCAAAACAAAGTCCGTGAAAAGAATGCTTATTGTGCAGATGCTGCATTCCTCTTCCTGAGGGCACACCAAAATGGAAGTGGAGTGAAGTGAGAAGCGACCTGCACACTGATTAGGGTAAAACTTCCCGGGGAAGGATGCAAAGTACTGGAAGTCTATACAGCACACAGTCTACAAATGCAGTATGTAGGAAGGAGAGGAGATAAAAAGAACAAATGAAGGTGGAAGTAGTTTGGCAGTGCAGAGGACAAGACCAGAACTCACTGTCGTGGTGTGTAGGGCATCCAGTGAAACCTGAAGAGTTCATGGTCTTGGGAATGAATCACAAGAGACAGTAAACTTACTGGGGAGAATGGGCTGCCATTTTCACTGGCCTAGACTTTCTGTCTCTCAGTCATCACATGGACCAGAGTCATCAGTATGGGGTTAGGACCAGAGCCTCGAGAGGGGAAAGGATGTACTGTGGTCTGTTAAGCTTCTGGTGTGTGAGAGGCATGGAGCTGACCCTCAGGATGGCTGTTTCATTGCTTCCTCCCAGGAACTGGAAGATGCCAGCCCCACAGGAGAGATGCATAACTGAAGGGTTGGAGGCTGCGGACTGGACCCATGCCACAGAGAATTACTCCTTGGGAAGGTCTGTTAACCATATAAAACATTAGAAAGAAACTTAGGGACTTAATAACCAGTTTGGGGCTAGAGGCAGTTTTTAAAAAAATGTTTTTTGAAACTGGATAAAATTATTAAAATTATAATTTCAAACACTTCTTTCTCTTTATCATTCATATTTTAAAAATCAGGTAAAAAATATTTTCTGCTCCCCTGCTGTATAGCCATGCTTGGTTCAGCACTTTGAGAGCCAGAAGGGAAGAAGGTAGAGTCTTGCTATGGTTTAGCTTTAGAGGTCTCATAGTGGATGTACTTTCCCACAAGGTTTTAAGCTTTGAGATTGCTGGGGGTTTTATTTCATTCTCAGCTGGTATCCCCAGAGCCAAAAAGAGTACCTAGTACATACTAGATGCTCAGTAAATATTTGTTGAATGAATCAACCAATAAAAAATTCAGACACAAGTGATGGTTGAAATCTGGGCAAAATAACATGTAATCCAGCTCCAGAATATGTTGCCTGAGACTTAAAATCCAGGGGCCATCCAAAAAGAAAATGGTGGATATCAGCTGCTGTTCCTGGAAAAGGTAAGGGGCTGCCATTTGCTCTTCCTGGAGGTGGACTTGGAGTTGGGTGTTGAAGGACAGACACATGGCTAGGTGTAGGAAGGATACTTCGGGATTTGAGGCAGGCCCAAGTGAAGTATAGGGTGTTGGGGACGATGCTGAGTACGGATGAGCCACTGAGGGCTCAAGAGGGGAAGGAACTTGGCTAGGATGTGCTGCTTGGGAATGAGTGGATTTAGAACCAGGTGGTCTGGCTCAGTCCATGTTTCTTTGATAAATCTGGGTGATAGATGGGAGGAGGGAGATTGCAAGAAGCCTGTTCCAATAGCAGAGAGGATCTGTGCGTGGAGATGTCCTCTGATTTATGCATATTTCCTGTCTAAGGAGGTTTCTTATTGCTTTCCTCTTACCACTCAGGCAGTGGGGACAGTATTTACCTGGCTGTTTCTAAGTAGGTAAGTTTTAATGAGAGAGCCACTTGGGAATTCATAGGTGGAAAAGAGGTGCACAAAGACAGAGTGTTTCTGTACCAGCAAGTGGTGAAAAATAAAGGGCATTTCAAAGAATATTATCATACAACTTGATTTTTGCATGGAGAATTCAGACAGACTGCTTTTGCAGGCTTAAATAATCCCAGGATGAAAGGTACCATATAAATGCAAAGTATTATTATTATTATCCAGTGGTAGGAAAGAAGGGCATTTCAAAGAATGTTTCAGTACAACACAATTTTATTTTGCACAGAGAGTTCAAGGGAAAAAGCTTTATTTTATAGACTTAAATAATATCGTTATGGAGCTACAGTAAAATAAATAATACAGATATGGTGTTAAAATAAATAATACAGTTAGGAGGCTTAAATAAATAATGGTGGAAAGAGAAGAGAAATTAAGAGTCCTGAGAGAAGGTGGGGGGAGATGCAATTTTGAATTATAAGTGGTAGTGAATTGAAGTCCAGAAAGTCTTAAAATATTCAGGATGTATCTATATTGACCAAAAAAAAAAATAGCATTGGACAGGTCACAATCAGGGAACTGATCTGAAAGTATTTTAATTTTTTTAATTAGTAATAGTCTTTTCCCATTGTTTCAGTGACTCTGAAAGCAACATCAAAACTTTTGGCCGAAAAGTTAAAAATAATCAAATTCACCATATTATGGCATTTATATAAAATGACGTCTGATAATATCCCTCCTCCCCTAATTCTTGCTCCTTAATCTGTCTGTCTCTTTGTCCAATTACAGAAAAAACTACCTTGTTTTGTATAAATTTCACAGCTGCCCCTTTTGACAAGTTCCTTTCTAGAGCAGCCGTCTATCAGTCATCCTCATCAGTGGATGTGGACCCTGTACCCACATTTTGTGGTTCATATGTCTCTTTAAGAATTCTTATCTTTTCATGGAGACAAGGTTGATACATTGTAAGCAGAACAACAGCACCTCTTCTTTAGCCATAAACTTGAGCTGGGAGATTTTTCGACTTGAGATCCTGAGGAGAATGAGCTGGGTGCTCTTGGGAAGGAGCTAGCATTAGTGCCACAGTTAGCTCTGAGTGTGGGATAAGGGCCACCGGAATCAGGCTCCTGCAAGTGGGGGATTTGCAGCCAAAAGGGGACCAGGGGGCCAGAGAGTAGAAGGTGAAGTGAAACTGTATCCTCCCAGGAGGGCTTGGGCTTCTGAATTCTCCAGGTGGTGGGAGGAGGGAATAGACCATGAGGTATAAAGGCCAGGAAAGGTTAGAACACCCTTGGAGGATAGGAACATTCCTCAGAGGCCATCCTGTGTATGTGTGAGGCATCTCTGTCCTGGGACGAGGGTAGGGTCCAGGCTGGAGATGGAGGATTTTAGCACAGGCTGGAGAGTCTCTTGTACTCCACCCCAGCCCACAGGCTGGCAAACTGAGTTTTCCCTGTGCTTGAGGGACTTTTTAAGCTCTTGGGACAATGGAGAGAAAATTCTTGTTCGGAAGCACCAGTTCCCTGCTGGGGACTCTCATCAGAGTTACATCCTCATTCTCCATCTGGATGTACTTAAACACTGAGGTGTCACTGTGTTTGCAAAGAACAGCATAAGGGGGTCCCCCTATCTCAATGGCTTTGTACTCCACCTGTCTATCAGAACCCTGCTTCAGGTCACAGCCTCCTTTACCCTGACTTCAGTCCCCTCCAGCACAAGTCCTGGGGTCTGGTTGGGTGGAAGTGCTCACAATGTCACTTATCATATATTTTCTTTTCTTGTGACTAGGCTGTCTCACTGGGTTGGTCATGTTCAGTAAGCAAATAAGGAATACCTATTTTCTCTTGTCTTTTCCAGCTCATTCAGCTCAGGCCTAGGCATACGGTAGGTGGCTGTTCAGTGGAAAATTGTGGATTTGAAGAGAAGCAGGAAGCTGTGGCTAGCAGTGGACTTGGGGAGTGATAGCAGGTTGAAGGAGCCCCAGGCCTGGGATTCTTGTCCCCACATGGTGCAGTGCCCTTTTGAGTTTCCTCCCTAGTACTTGAGGTTGGAAGTCTACTTGGGCAACCCCACAGTGAGGGAGTCAGGAAAAGCCTGGGGGGCATCGTTTCCCCAGGAGCAGGGAGATGATGAGTTGCATGTGATGTTATGTAACTTTGAGGGGAAAGAGAAAACAAACAAAATAGGAAGGCAGGGAAAATATAAATAAGAAAGAGTGCAAAGTTTTATTGTCAACTGCTGCTGTCACCTCCTGGAACTACAGTCATATCTAAGAAATATGTGACATACTAATAGGAAGTAATTTACCCAAGGATGTTTTTGTGCCTTGAATTGCCTGCCCTGCTCAGCTGTGGGAAGTTTGCGAGTGTGTATGCATGAGAGCCAGCGCGGAGCTTCAGAAACTTCCCAATTTGTGCACAATGTGACTTTTATAAGGCCATTAAACTCATCTCAGAAAAAAGCGCTCTGGAAAACAGTGATACATGGGGTCTCAAGGAGCCCGTGAAGGCAGACAGAAATTGCAAAATGATGACCAAACTCTCTGGGCTAAAGTGACTTTGAGGTGGCTGCTGTTTCTGCTCACCTTCCTGCCCACCCATGATTTCTTCCTCTTTCTCTGCCTCAAGTGTGCTGATGGCTGTGTAGGCCTTCATCTGGACCATTTCTGACCCAGAGAGCACTGTTCTTTTCCTTTGCTGTGGTTGGGTGGGCACTCTGGGACCGGAGATTGGGACCTGGGTGTATGAGGCCTAGCCCTGAGCCCGGTAACAGCCAGAGAACCATTGTGACCTCAGGGCACTGGCGATGAAGGTCCATGGGGGCTCCTGGGGGACCACACCCACAGAAAAGGGAGTTCCGGCAGTTAACCACGTCACTGAGGGGACCTTGGAGAGGAAGGGCCAGAAAGAAGAAGAATGATGGGGAGACCTCAGGGAATGAGGGAGAGGAGAGAAAAACAGAGTGGGTTGCAAGATGGTAAGAGAGCGGAGAGGTAGAGTAAGTAAGAGAAGCATGTGGTAAAGGGTGACATGGAGGACAGGGAGGAGAAAAAAGAGGAAAAGGGTCAGGAGACTGTCCTGATGATGTTTTTCTTCTCAAGTGCCTTTATATGCTTGTTCTGTAAACATAGGCAATGCCATGATCAGAATACAGAAACCGTGAAGTAATTAATAGCACCAAAGACAAGAGAGCTGCCTGGCAGGGTGGGTGTGGGTTGCAGGAGAGCAGGTGGCCATTTTGAGTGCTCCCCACACCTCCTCCCACCCCCCAATACCTCCCTGCTACTCCAGGTGTAGTCCTAGGCCCCACCACCATCCCAGGCTCCTTCTCAGAAATGCAGCCTCGCCTCAGAGAGGGCACTGTGCAAAATTCAGCATGCTGAAGGAACTGATAAGGCATTCTCCTTGCTGAGCAGGGCAACAGGAGGCCAGAGCTGCCAGTGTGGCTGGAGGAAAAAGCTGAGATGAGAAGCCAGGAGACAGGCGGTGGGGCTGGCCCAGGAGCAGGGGGGAGCATGCCTCCCCAGCTGCCTTGCTTGACCAGGGAGTAGGCTCTGGGTGCAGAGCACCAGGGAAGGGACTAAGGGTGTTCACTGGGTGCAGGTGATTGGGTGAGGATCAGGGCAGGGAAGAAATCAGGACGCCTTTAATTTGTACTCTGGCCTGTGTATCTCCTGTGTCCTAGCTGGAGAAAAAAGAAATGAGCCCTTTATCAATTTTTAATAAATTGAAATGACAAATAATCCATTTAATAAATTATTAACTGAGAAAATTACTGAAAACTGAAATATCAAACAATCGTGAGCAAATGCTCGAAGCAGCGTGTTTCTTAATAACGATCCCTGATGTAGGAGAGCACTGATACTGTGGCTGCGACCTGGCCACTGACTGAGCCGCATGCGCACCGGGGCCCAGCCTGTCAGAGGACCCAGGGCTGGGGTCGCCGCCGAGGTGTGCTGGGTGAGCCTTTGAGGACACAGGCAAACGGAGCAGTTGCTTTAGCCCTGGGAACCTGCCGCTTGATGATCTGCCCCACGGACAGCTCTTGGATAGATGATACCTGGATGTGGCACCTTGATGGGCACCAGGCTGAGGTCCCAAGATTCCCCCTTCATGACCCTGGAAGGGGCCAGAAAGAGTCTCATCCTCGAGCTTTAGTTCTTTAAATCAAGAACTATGTGTCAGGAAAAAAAATGTGTGTGTTTGCGTGTGTGCACGTGCATGAAATTTTGTATATATAAAGGGTGACGTCAACCCCTAGTCTGTCTGCTGTGACAATCAGCTGAGCTTGCTGTCCCGCGGCAGACCCCAGCAGTGCCAGCCAGCGACCCTGGTGTGGGGGCCCAGCTGGGAAGGGGCGAGAGATGCCTGGGGTGGGGGACGGGGGCTCAGGCAGCAGTTGCAGGAGTCCTTCCGCCAAGCGGCCCTGATCGGACTCCTTTGCAGCTCCCGAAAGGCTGTTGGAGCTCAAGGAATCCAGGCATCATTCCTGCTGTGAAACAGAGGCTCACTGAGAGGAGGGACTTGCCTGCAGTGCCAGAGCCCAGGTTTCTGGTCAGATGCCCCTTCTGTTGTGGCTCCAGGTCTTCAGGGTGGCCTTAAGCTGCCATGTCTCCACGAAGTCCCTCTCTGAACTCCTCTTTCAGGTAGTCACGTAAATCTGTCTGGCTGTACATCTCTTGCCACAAGGCTGGTCATGGTCTTCCCTCGGTCAGCCCTGCCAGAGCTGAGAGACAATGGGCTTATCTCCCACTGAGTGCTTGCGCTCCCTAGAAGCATGAGCAAGCCAGCCTGCCTGCCTGCCTGTGCCCTTCCAAGGCTGCAGTACCGGGGAAGCACGTCTTCCCCATTATAGCCCTGCTGTGGAGCTTGGGGCCGCTCAGGTGACCTCCCTGTGACCTAGTTCCTTTATCTGTAAAATGGGGATAATAATAAACAGGGCAATTTGATGACTAGGATTGAAACAGTCCCATTATAAAAATACAATGCAGCAGTTCAGGATGACAGGCTGTAGGCTCGAAGATGGTGCTGCAATGGGTATTTTTAGGAAGGAGGGAAGAGGGGAGGGATGAGTGGTTTATAAATGTTTGTTGCATTAAAAATGTGCTAGTTTGAATTGTGCAGAACAGAGTATCATTTGTTTCTAGAAAAATTCACTGCTGTGGAAATGAATTAGTTTATATTGAATATGTGATGGTTCAGAGAAAGGGATATTAACCCAATTTGCATTTCTTTGAACTGAAATAAATTATTGCCATGTTTGCATTAGTTGGGTCAACTGGATGTGTTTGGGCAGACCTGCAGTGGGGAAGTCTGGCCTTTGGGCTCCGAGGGCTCTGAGGGCTCAGTGGGCTTTGGGTTAATAGGGGCATTATGTGCATATCAGCAAGCACCCTCCAAATCAGGGCTTTTTGACCTTTTGTGGGGACTGTGGGCCCTTTTGGGGTCTCATAAAAGCATACCTCGCCCATACCGTTTTGTATGGATCTCAGAAGTCTCTCTAAGTTTTTCAACCTGCCATGGTCCAGGTATGAAGACTCCCTGACACAAAGAAGGCAGTGTCCATCGTCTTGGTGACTCATGCCATATCATAGCACGGATTGGTCTAAGCTCAATTTCTGAGGCCTCTCTCAACTGTGGAAACAAAACAGGACTTCAGTTCTGAAAAGAGAGATTGCCAAAGACAAGCTCATCTATGTGCTCAGAGCTGGGAGCTGTGGACATTGAAGACTGACATGAAACACAGCCCCAGCTCTAAGGAGGAGCTGGCCACACTGCTTTAGCCCCATCAGTCACCGCAGTTGGTTTCATGGGCCTCCTTGGCAAGCCATGGCCCTTCCTCCCTCACTTCTCTATGTCCATGCCTGCTGAAATTGCATGCTAAGCCAAATGAAGAGTGCTCCCCAAAGATATGGAGGTGCCTCCATCTGGGTTCCTCTAAACCTGGCCCTGGCATGGCCTCAGGGGTTGCCTATCACAATGAGAAGAGCACAGAGCCAGCCAGCCAGAAGTCCGCACAAGCTCTTTAACACCTGACAAAAGGACGTTAGTCAGCGGTGGGTAATCTGTGGACTCTGACCCTATATGTGGACAGTAGGCAATTGCAATGGATGGACACCAAAGATAAAGGTAAATCTAGAAGAGATGGAAACTACAAGTACTCAGAGACACCGGCCTAGAGTTTGCTGTTAACTGTTGGACGGAAACAGCTTCAGGTCCCCAAAGTGTCTGATAGTGGGGGAGAGAGAGCGTGAGGTGGAGGAGGATGGGAATCATAGAGGGTGCCAAGACTTTTGCCAATCAGCAACCAGTGGCCAGAGAGCCTCATTTGATGAGTACTCCCTTCAACTCCACGCCCAATCTGAACCCACTTTTATGGGAGAGAGGCAACTAAAGGACTACAAGATGATAAGCAGGGACTTAATTAAAAAAAAAAAAACTTCAGGGGGAAACGCCCTCTCATTGTCACTTCTCTGCTTAAAACCCATCAATAAAACTTTAGTGATTTGAGGATAAAGCTTGAGCCCCTTAACTCAGTCTACAGCTCACTCCACCCTACATGACCACTAATGCTGGATTTCCTGAATGTACCATGCTCTCTTTGACCTCCAAATCTTTATTTCTGCTGCTCTGTCCACTTGGGACACCCATTCCTCCTCCTCATAGATGTCATGTCCTCCAGGCCAGCTTTCTCTGGGCCTGGACTAGGTTCGAGCCTCTGTGGTAACACTTATTACATTATATTATCTGCAGCAGGAGAAGCTAATTGGGGCCAGCCAGCCAGTGGGCTCCTTGGGGGCAGAGCTACGCCTTGTTCACTGTTTGTCCCTGTGGCCAGCCAGCTGTACAGGAGGAGCTTGGCAAATGCATCTAGAATGTGTGCATCCATAAAGTCGTGACTAAGTGAAGCAAATGACTTCAGTCAAGTTGTCCTGCATTTCACCCAATCCACTGATTAGCTCCGCAACATAAACCAAGACTTGTATTTACTAAGCCTCACTGATCTGTAAAGTGGGGATAACACTGTCTACTTGTTGATTTTGGTGAGGAAAAAACAAGTTAATATACACAAAAAGCAATGCGTGGCACTCAGTGAATGTTAGTTATTACTGCTCTCTTTGAGTAAGATGGGAGAGACTAAACCCAGTACTGTCCCAGAAATAAGAAACTTCACTTCCCTTAGTAAGTAGAACCACCATTAGCAATTAAGTGGTGAGAATGCTTCTGGAAAGCCACCTCCAGGAGAAAGTCAGACGCAGACCCAGGACCAGGAATCAGACTTCGGGGGACTGTCCGGAATCCTGCAGACTTCCAGTGGTACCAGATGGTAGGGTTGGGTTTGGGAAATCGTGGTCAGGGAGGGCTGGAGGAAACTCCTAGTGGAGCCTGTGCCAATCTATGGGTAGGCTTTACTTAAGGCAGGGGAAGGCATTCATGCTGGGTAAATGAGGTAATGAATGTGCAAGTGCTTTGCAAACTGCAAAGTGCTTTACAAATGTGAAGCATTATTGCTCTCATCTATTTCTCTTCTTTGTGCTCCCAGGGTTTCCTAATAAGAGTTTCTTCTGAAAATCTTAGCCTGGCATTAGGTTACCTAAAGGGAAGATGTGTGTGGTATGGTAGGTAGGGCGCCTGTATACCTTGAGCATAGCAGAGGTCCTAGTTAGGAAAGAGGGACTGGCTGACAGAAGGAATGTGGGAAGGAAAATGCTGAATGTTGCATAGTAATTAACCCCTCCAGACCTGGACTATTTCTCAAGCCCAGGGCCATTCTAGAACTCTGCAAATCATTCTAGAAAGACAGAATGGCCTGTACTGAGAAGGGTGAGGGCCAGACCTAGGGCTATGAATAGTTGCAGAGTGCCATGGGAAATGTACCCGATCTCTGAGTGTGTGTTTGCCACTCAGTTACACAGACAGGCCCAGGCCAGTGCAAACCACTTTCAGCTGCTTTGTGCAAGGGACACAGACTGACCTGGAAGAAGGAAGATTTCTGATCATCAATACACTTGATTATCTAGGCATTATGGGTTCACCAGGCTGGCTTGCTTCCACCTGTGCCCAGCATGTTCCTGGCCTCCTCCAGCCAAACTCACCAACTTGTGAAGATCTACAGCTCTGCTACAGCAAGATCCAGCCAGCTTAGAGAATCAAAGGTACCAGATCCAGTTTCAAGGCAAGTTTCTCTGAGTTTATGTTTAAACTCAACTTACTTATGTGCATATGTTGCCAGGGGCAGAGTAGTTCCCCCTGGCGAGAGTCACATGAAATCTCAGTCTCTTGCATCCCACGAGGGTGTGAGAAGGAAACCTTGGAAGATTGCATGGATAATCACCAGGATAATGTTTGTGATTCTTCATGAGTTGTATCTTCTGAAATTTGTGGGATTCGTCTACACCATCTACTTCCTGAAGTGCTAAGCTGGAAGCTATGGGTTGTTCTTACTCAGCAAAGCTTGAGCATGCAACAAGCATTGTGTCTCCACACATATAAAAACATATTTACACATGAATGTATATTGCTTCACTGCTCCATACCTAGCACCTAGCACAGTTCTTGATAGGATGGGACCAAATGTGACTGTTCACTGAGTGAATAAATGTCTGAGTATGGCTGGACCATTGGAAGACAAATTTCAGAGGTCTCAGCAAGACAGTGTGGAGGCAGGCAGGTTCTTGGCTCAAATGTCAGTTGATTTTCACATGAGTGACCATATCCCATCATTCCCCCAAAACAAATGGGTGTGATTTTGAGAGGCTGTTGAGGATACAAGGGTAACTTAAGTGGCCAAACAATTTCATAAGCTGAGGACAGGTAGGGAGTGGGCATGGCACGCCCAGTGGATGGTGAAAACTAGAGGGCCAGAGGTTAAAGCATGCACTATTTGAGTCACTTGTTTTGTCCAAGATGTTTTGAGTTTTTAGAAAACTACTCTTACTCATTTGCCATCCCCTTTCCCCAACCCCCAAAGGACATTTAAAACCTGCATTTAGAATTGGACCGGGAAAGGGCGTTTGGTTGGCCTGCTGTTCTCAGTCTTCAGAACATAGTCGAATCATTGATGGAACTTTAGGAACCATAGCTGTCTGGGCTCCATCAGGACTTCAGGGCTGTAAGTTGTCAAAGCTGCGTGGGTGATGTGGTGCCCTGAGAACAACTAGTCTAGACCCAGTTCCCCCAGCTCACTGAGTATTTCTGCAACATAAAAAGCATTACTTATTCATATGACACTTCCCAGTTTCTGGGGTTTCTTATGGTGTGCCCCCAAAGTGGTTTCCATGTCCACATGCCCTCTTTCCAGGGTAGAGAGCAGCAGGGCCCTTATGTCATCCATGAAGAGCAGTGTGACCATTTGCTTTTGCTGTTTTTGGGTTAGTTATACTGCTGAAAATGTGGGCACAGCACATGCATGGTCTGATGGAGGTGGCAGGAAAGGAAGAGCGCAGGGCTTTGGCCAGAGGGGCTGCCCAAGACAAGGCACACGTTGCAGTTCTCAGAAAGTGTCAGATGCACTGTATTCCAGAACTAATGTATTCATTAACTCATGTATGCTTTCTTCATTCATCGTTGCTTACTGAATGCCTATGTGTATTAGGCACTGCAGACACCATAGTGTAAGGGACAGCCAGGTCTTTGGGGTAGGGTGAAGAGATAGAGATAACAGACAAATCAACACACAGATAACATTCGTACAGATATAGTAAGATTGACAGTCACTAGAGAAAGGCTCAAACTTCTTCTCACACTGTTTTGACCCCCAACCACCCCTTATACTGAGTCAGTGGGTGTGGCCTTCTGTGTTCCAGACATACTAGCCAGTTATCTCTTGTTCCTGCCCAGGAACCCCCTGCCATGAGCTTTGCATTCTCTTCCTCCTCTCTCTCACTTTCTCTATATAATTTACATTTTAACATTTGGTAATGCCAAGTGTTTTGCAGATGAGGCAGCCAAAGCCTGAAGAGTTGAACTGACCTGCTGCGTAGTGCACAGCCAGTGATTGGGGGCAGTGGGACTACCTGCAGGTTCTGAACCCCACCTTGACCTTCTCTCCTAAGGCTCTACCTATTCTGGTCACGCTTCAGCCTCTGGAGCAGAATGACTCAGTTTCCACTCTTTCTGTTTTTCTTCATTAGAGTCAAGACTTCGGTTAACTTCTCTCTGTGGAATGACCGTATTAGGCAAAAGTTTGTGTGGGATCCAATAAAACATCAGATGATATTGAGCATACGTCAGGCAAAGCCTGCAGCCCAATAAGTTATTATGTGTAAATGTTACAACTTTATTTTGAGGAGAATACATGTGTACTATCAAGCTGTTTTATGGATACGCAGTGTGATTGATTATGGCATACGGATCTGTCGCAACAAGATAAACTCCGATAGAATAATCTGTGGATATTTAGGCCTTAGCAATTTGTTATCCAAAGACGACTCCAGAAATGATAATTCTTCTCATTCCAGCGATTTCTCTATTCCACTTCCTGATAAAAAACCCATATCCAGAGAGCTGACTTCTGATGCCAGAGTCCTCTTCTTGCTCATGTCCCCTTTCAGTTGCTCAACAGAGAGCAATGGAAGGATGTGTTTGCCATCAAAGCCATACCCACAGTGGGACTGGGCCCAGAGTAAACAGGTGTTGGGGGTTGGCTGCCAGGGCTGTTACCCTAGAACAGCCTCTGCTTCTAACCTAACAAATAAGCAAACGTGAAAAAATAGCCATGATTTTTCATCACATAGAGCTGTTTGGGTAAAAGTGGTTTACATCAAGTAGCGGAGTATTTTGTAGATCAGCCCCAAGCAACTTGTTGCTACAAAATAACTAGGCAGAATTCATCAGCAACTTTCTGAAGAGCCATTTGTGAAACAAAGTTGCTTAAATGGATTAAATTAAACTCAAGGCCCCCACCTCTCTCTTGAGGCCATTGCTGACTACCTGGAGGTACTTTGATGCTCTCTCGGCCCCTTTAGGGTCTTGGAACACTCTCTTGATAATGAGTTACTAATGTGCATTCCCTTGGATTCCTAATCTGAGTTATGAATTCTATTTAATAGTTATATAACTTTCCATGTTTATAGAGGAGACATGGCTCAGTAGAAGGGAATTCTAGATCTGGAGGGCAAAGCCCGTGTCTGCTTGGCTCTGCCTCCCACAGGTTCCATGATGTTGGGCAAGGCACTTCCTTTGAGACATAGTTCCATCACCTGAAAAGCAGCAACAGTGACACTTGTCTTACCTATTTTGCAAGGTTTTTGTGAAAAGCAAATAAGCAACTAAAATATTCAAAAATACTTTATAAACTGTGGAGTTCTATTCAAGAAATATTTATGAAACTGCTAAGACCATTTCACTTGCTTTAGGTGTAAATATGGTCACTTCCTTTTTATTTTGGTAATCAATCACTTAAGACCTCAACTGCTCTTATAATCAGGAAGTCCAGTTCCTTATTTCTTACCCCCCACCATGCACATTTTTCCCATAAGCAGGGAGAAAGACAATTTAAAGCTTCATCTGCCCAAGGCACTGCTACTTGAAGGGGAGGGGTGGTATCTTACTGCATTCTGGTCCACGGGGCCTGTGTTGTTTGTGGGACCCTGGCTGGTAGCCTACTAATGCCCTTGTGGTCCAGACCTGCACCCATAGCCATTTCTGGGGTTTCCTGTACTTGGGTCCTCACTCTTACAGGCTGCGCTCTAGTTTTCCCAAAGTGTTTCTCCAGAGTGACAGGCTCCTGTTTGCATCTGGGCCAGAATCACTCTGTCCCCATGATGTCCACAGGCCCTAGGACTGATCTTAGGTGACTACTTTGCATACCCCCTTCCATTCTGGGAGATCCCAGGCATTCTTTGTTACCATTTTACCAGAGGTCTTGGCAGAAAGCATCCTGAATAAGAGCAAGGACTCTGGAGGTCACCCCGCCTTAGGTCAAATTCTGGCTTCACCACTTCCTAGCAGTGTGACTTCAGGAGAATTTACTTAGCATCTCTGTACCTCAGGTTTCTCGTCTGTAAACTGAAAATAAAATGGAAAATAGAATCCCATAAGCTTGTTTTGAAAATTAAATGAGATAATGATGTAAAAGTCCTTAGAAATGACTGGTAGGGTGTAGGCACTATAGAAGTATTATTAGCTGTTGTCTGTTTTGACTGATCATGGTCACAGTGATTCATATATACCAGTTACCCTAATTTGAAGCTTTTTCTGTAAGGATAAGATATGGGCTAAGTCTCTCTCAAAAGGCTCCTGGGCTCCTAGGACAACTAATACAACTTAGCCCGTACCCTTTGCCTCCATGACCCTTGCCAAGAGTTAGGCCTGCTGAGTTTTAACAAAAAGAGGCAGAAGGGAAGTTGTGTCAGTTAGCTTTTGCTGAATAACAAATGACCACAAAAATGCCATTGTTTAAAATGACAACCATTTATTTAGTTCATGGTTTGTCTTTTCTGGGCTGGTTCAGCTGACGCCTGCTGGATTTTCTCGGGTATCCCTGGTTACCTGGTGGTTGGCTGGTGGCTTGATGAGCCGGGATGGTTTCATTCACACGTGCCGAAGTTGGCAGGTTATTGGCCAGGTATTGGCTGGCTGTTGGCTGGGGTGCCTTGCTGCCTCTCCACGGGGCTCTCAGCTTCCAGCAGGCTAGCTTGGGCTTATTCGCAGGGCTGTCTCGGTTCCAAAGAGGGCAAGAAAAGAAACTACAAGACTTTTTGAGGCCTAGGGTTGGAAGACACATTCCATTGGTCACATCCACCTCTGGATAGAAATGGTTTGTTGCTAAGAATTTGTGATTATTTGCTGTTAATCACAGAAGTAAACCCTTTGCTTAGGGCAGTGGGCTCATTCTTAGTTTCCATTTGCATTATAAGAGGAATGTGATTTCACCTTTGTTAAGATGTTTCACCTTCTCTTTTAAATTTTAATTTATTGCATACCCCCTCTGTGCAAGGCACACTGGACTACAAGAAGATGTGGTGGTCCCAGAGGAGAAGAGGAAGACAGGTCAGAAGTGCCTGTGCTGTGTTGGTGTCTGACATGGCCTTTAGTGTGGTTAAGGGAAAATAGGATGACCTCTTTGAGAAAATCAAATTAAGGCTGAATCTTAAATTATGTCATGAGATAGCCATGTTTGGGGGTAAAGGGGAGTAGAATGCAAGGATAAAATGGGCATTACAGAAATAGGTCCCCTGAGAACAGCGAAACCTGAATACTCTCCCAGTAGTACCCACATTTAGTGGAAGAGCAGGAATCCAGGTCTCCTGACTTTCCTGTCTTGATTTGGACTCAGAATTAGGTCCCCAGATAGGTGCATCTCAGTTAAGGCCACCTTTTTCAGTTAAAGTCTTCTCACAGACTTAATCATATTTCCTCTTCAGGTCTCTTATTGTACTCTCCTTTATGAGAAGCTCCAAATCCCTTTCACCCCTGGCTCCCATAGCCCTGATATCTGTAAAAGTAAGGTCTGTTCTATGATTGGCTGGTGAGTAACCCAAACAAATGTCTCTGCTCAGGGATGGCTGTATGGCCTTGTAGACCTGTATGGGCAATGAGGCATCTTCGTTCAGTGGGTCGTGCTGAGCAACCAACTCCAACATCCATGCTGCTTGCAACATGTCAGGAGATAAAACTGCAGTTTCGTTGGGTATTGTTTTGTTGCAAAAAGGTACAAGAGGCTATAAATTGATTGTTATACTTCTGGAACATTTGGCCCTTGGGCCCTGCCTTAATTAGAAATGCATTTTGCTGCAGAGTATCAGTTCTACTTCTGGCCATTATTCCTAGTTGAGAACCCGGGCTGTCCCCAACCAGACAGAAGTCAACCATGAACTCCACTGCTGGCCATTGCACAGTATTTTGCTTTACAGCCTTCAAAGCATTCTCAAGTTTATCATCTCATGGAATTCTCATAAAACTCTACCAGAGAGGCAGATAGAAAAGTCCTCATTTAGTGGATAAAGATGTAGAGGCTCAGAGGAGCTAAGAAACTTATTCAGGGGTGCCTGGATGACTCAGTCAATTAAGCATCCAACTTCAGCCCAGGTCATGATCTTGTGGTTTGTGAGTTTGAGATGCACTGGGCTCTGTGCTGACAGTTCAGAGCCTGGAGCCTACTTCATATCTGTGTCTCCCTCTCTCTCTGCCCCTCCCTTACTTGCATTACATCTTTCTAAAATGAATAAATGTTAAAAAAAAAAGAAAAAGAAACTTGCTCAAAGCCTCCAATTAGTGAGGGGTTGATCCAGTACAGAAGGCTATGTCTTGGGCCTTGGAGAGCAGACCTTTCATGGAGAAATACAGAGCAAACAGCTTCTGGCTTGGCATCAGACCACACTCTCAGGGTCTCTTGCACCCTGGTACAGATTTTGCCCAAACCAACCAGCTCAGGTGTCAGTACCTTCCCGAGCTCTTCCCGGCACATGGCCTGGTGCCTGACTACAACACCCCTGTGATGCTTCTAGTCCCACAGCCTGTGTGCCAGAGGGCTTTGTCAGTGGAGCAGAGAAAAAAAAAGGCTGTTACTGCATGTCATAGATACTCTACAACTCGTAGCCTACATTCTCTGGTGGGCAGGCAGAGTCCTGAAGCCATCCCTTATTTAACCAGATCAGTGTACACACACTGCCCAGCTGTTAGACATCGCGGAAGGACCATTGGGGCTCTAAGGGAGAGGAGGCCTGGCTTAGACTATTTAACAAGGGGACAGTGATTAGACTCCTTTGTGTTGTTGAGAGTAGAACTAGGGCAAACCACAGAGAGTGTCAGGAAGCAAATTTTAATCCATCGTCAGGAAGAACTAACTTTCTACCCCTTTAGAGCTGTCCAGAAGGAGAAGATTTTGTCTTAAGTGATCGCTTATCTGTCATTCATGGGAGCTGCCAGTCCCATTGCTGAAGAGCAAGAACTGACAGAAGAGGCTTTTTCAGTCAAGCTAAAGCCCATCAATTTTTCTTTATTAGGCCCAACCATTGGTCCTAATTTTAGATTCTGGAGCAGCATCAGATAAAGCTAATCACTCTTGCACATTTTACAAGAGGGGCTTGTAAATGAGTTTCTAATTGGTGGAATTTCAGGCATGATTATAAAGTGAAATGAAGAATTTCAGGCCAGT
Organism: Suricata suricatta; assembly: GCF_006229205.1. Lineage (NCBI taxonomy): Eukaryota > Metazoa > Chordata > Mammalia > Carnivora > Herpestidae > Suricata > Suricata suricatta. The sequence goes on along the minus strand of NC_043713.1, from coordinate 34,311,504 downwards.
AGGGAGATATTTTGGGGCAGTGTGGTTTTTTCAGAGCCTTTAAATCATGCCACAAAGCTGACCAGCTACCATCCTGGTTTTGGATGAATGTGTGAGAAATTCATTTAACTTTCAATCACTGAAGATCCTTTTGGTGGGAACCAAGTGGCATTAGTAGGACTTTAGAAGTTTTCTGAGAGTCTTTGGTAAATGCCCCTTGCCCTTTAGACTTGGATTATGAAGTTGAGGTCCCGGATTTAGGAAATGGCTGTGCTGATGGGGCAGGGCTAGGAGGGGAGCTGCAGATGAGCCCTGCATCTTGTTGCCCACTTGCTTGGAGATCTCTGTGGAAAGAATGCAAATTGTTAGTGTAAACAGAAATGGGCCCAAGAAGAGTTCCACCTGTTCATCACACCCCTAGTATTGGACATGTGTCATTACTGAAGCAGCTGGCTTCTTGCTTAGTGGTCACAGATAACAGAGAAACATCCAGTGGCACACAAGAGGCATGTGAGCTTCTTGTTGGAAGTCACAAGTAGAGACAGGTGCACTGCCAGCAAGGTGTGCCTTCAGAGTCTCTGTCTCCCTTCATAATATCACTTCCCTCCTTTCTGCCCTCATCTTGTGTGCATGGTGTTTTGGACCATCTTGGGTCCCTAGTATTGTAGAAGCAATAATGTAGGAATTTAGCTTCCACTCAGGTGCTAGGGGCTCCTTCTGTGCCACCAGTGTGTCTAGCCCAGGGAGGATGGTACAGTCAATTTCCTGGATATTTCCTGCTCTCTCAGTCTTTATTTAACCAATGAGTGCTTCTCTTTCTCTTAGGTGGTAATAAGAGAACACAGCTCTGCCCTCTCTACAAGAATCCATGCATGCTTGCAGTTATTTGGCAAACATTGACTGGGCTTTGACACAGAGTCAGACACTGTGCTGGGCACTAGGGATATGCTTAGGGGAAAATGCATGACTAGCTGAGGATTGGCCTGCAAATACACACATCTAGTATGGTGCAGTGAGATGGTCTCTGCGATGGCATTTTGCACTAAGGACAGTAGGACTCACGACAGGCCTGCTGCCTGGGGGAGTTAAGGAAGGTGTGACAAAGGCCTTGATGATGGAGTCAGCGTTTTTCACACAGACAAGTGGTCTGGGAGAGCCGTGTGCAGGGTGCTGAGGTAAGAGACAGCATGCCATGTGTAAAGGGAGGTTCCAGGAGGGCAGAGACTGCATCCCCTTTTGCTCCCCATTGTATATCTTGTTCATAGTAGTGAACTGTTGTCGTCTCTAGAATATACAGCTATGCATATGTCCTTAAGTTTATACACCTGCGTTCAAGTTTTACTATCAAATTAGAACATGTACAAGACTACAGAATTCAAATTTATGACAAGACTTACAAAAACCTAGTAATCCCTTGGCCTGCATTTCCTCACTTCTGAGGCTTCCTCCCTGGACACACCTTTTAAATGATTTGAGCTCTTGTTGCTGGCATTTTACCTTTCTATTTCTAAATATATTTATACTGCCGTATCTTCAAGACAATTTTTTTAACTTCCATCTATAAAGGGTAGATTTCCTCTCTTCGAGCTGACATATCAGCTCTTCTCTTTCTTCCATCCTACCAACATAGCTATAATGCAATTTTTTGTTAAGTTTATTTTTTAAGATTTTCATATTTTTATTTATGAAAATATTCATAAAGGGATACATATAGGATAATTCCATTTTCTATACAACTTTTTGTTTTCCCAAGAGCTAAAAATTGTCAAATTTAATAGTTTACTTAGTTTTCTATGTTCCTACCATTGATTCTTCCCCAAACTCTCTGACAGAGCTACCAAGATCTCCTAGACACAGTCCAACTCTCTGGTGACTGAACAATGTTGCTTTTTTCTTAAAAACTCTCCCTCTGGGATCCCCAACCCTCAGCTCTGTATGATTTCAACTGGCCTCCTCCTGGCCTGCTGCACCCCTCCTGTCTGAACTTTCCTCTGTACTGGTCTCCCCTGGTGATCTCCTCTTTCTTTGATCTTTTGTCTTCTTTGTTTTACTCTATTACTTTGGTGAAAATATTCATCTAGAAGCTTCTTATGCAAACCCACATGGTTAGAACACTTGCATATCTGAATATGTCTTTATTCTCGCTTCACTTTTGACTTAACTATTTGGCCGGCTATAGAACTCTCTGATGGAAATATATTGCTCCAGTGTATTCTAGGTGCTAGTGTCACTATTGAGAAGTCTGATGATGCTTTACTGATTTTCTGCCTCTGTGTGTGATCCTTTTTTACCCTTCTCTGAAAGTGTTTATTCCCCTTTCTTTATCTTGGTGTTTTGAAATTTTAGGATGATACATCTAGGCATGCATCTTTTTATTTTTCATTCATTATGTTTGACCTTTTGATAATTCCGCTATATATAAAGTTTCACACTCTCGTTCTGGAAATCCTCTTGGGATTTATTATCTGTAATTGTCTCTCTTGTTCTCTCTGAGCTCTCTTACTGAAATTTCTGTGAGACTGTTGGACCTCCTTGATGAATGCTTTAATTTTCCTGTTATATCTTTCCATTTGATCTCACTGTGTTTTAAGAGATTTCTTATATTTATTTTCTAAATGTCTTTAATTTGTTATAGTTATTACACATTTTATATCCATTTACTCTTTTTTATTTTCTAACTTTTCTTTTTCAATAACCTTCTGTTCTTGTTGCATGTCTACCTATCTTATTTTTTTTCTGAAGTTATTAGCAGTAGTATTTTTTAAAAATAATTCTTTAGTTTCCTGCTTTGCTTTTGTTTCCTGTGAGTCCCTTATGTCCTATTTTTGTTTTGTTTTGGGTTTTGTTAGAGTCCTTCTTAAACGCCTGCCAATTTTTGACTATCTGTTCATACTTCAGAGTGAGGAGCCATGTTGCTAACCAGAAATCTGTGATTATGGGAGGGCTTTGTTGACTGATGGGCTTCAGTGTGGGGTGATTGGATCCTGGAAGTTTTGTTAGCCAAATGTTAGATTATTTAAAGACAAACCCTCTAGCTTTCCATCTTGTTGTCAGTCTTCTGGGAATGTAGTGAGTTAAAGGAGAGTATTTTACCATCCAGTCTTTAGACTTCACTTTATGTAGGTGCTAGTTTTGAAGGAGACAGGCCTGAGGCCTGACCGTTAGACACCCACATTTAGGGAAGAAGAGGAAAGTGAAGTCAATGAAGGGGACAAAGGCCTGGTCACCATGTCAGGAAGAGAACCAAGGAAGGGGGAGTTGCTAAATAGCATTGACTATAGCCCAAATGTCAAATAAGTTGGCTTCAGGCAGCAATTGGAAGTCTTCACTGTGGCTGCAGGGGTGAAATCCAGCTTGTGGGAAAATAGAAGGAGCTGGAGGAAGGGAAGCTACATGGCCCTATAGAAACTGAGCTCTCTGTCTCACTGGACTCTTGTCCTTCTGCAGCCATTGCTGGCTCCAGTTCATGTTCCTTTCATAGGTTCTGAGTGTATTCTGGGGAAATAGGGGATGCATGCATATCAGCTATCAGAAGTGATTGACAGGAGATGAGAGGGATTCTTAAATGTATGAAAATAAAACAAACACTTTATTTAAGGAAAAGGCAACTTGGAAAAAAAAAGCCTAATAAATAACTCAGTACAGCTGGCTTAAGCACTTTAAAGCCAGTGTCTGTGATAAGCAATGAAAACATTAATATAAAATGCTTCACCATAAATGAGTACAATTCAGGCTGATGTATTGCAGCTGAGCCGGCTGTCGGATGGCATGCTTTTAAAGTGATGTTTACAATCAGTATTTTTACCAAAACTAGAAGATGGCAGAAATGGCTGGAAGCCCTTCAGGGTGCAGCTCTGAGCCTCAGGAGGGTGGGAGCCTTGCCAGGCGGTTGGCCGTTCTCTACATCCCTGCTTCCAGTCAGCTTGAGATAAGGCAGTTACAAAAGTGTGATGTGGGACTGAGGACAGAGCCCGGAGCCTGGGTTCAAGTGATGGGCAGCTGTGAGGTCTGGAGACAGCAGGTCAGTATTTCTGGGCCCTTTATCTCCCCAGCTAGTCCTGGAGGCCACACAGAGGGTGTCTCCCAAGTTCTCTGAGACCAGGGCCCTTAGGACGTTTCCTCCTCCTCTGCTCTGGAGCCTCTTGACAGTGTTGCCCATTGGGCTGCTCACCCTGAGATCCACTCAAAATAAGCATGTGTTTCACCTTGGCAGTTTATAATTTATTAAATGGAGGGCAGAATGTCACCTGTCCTATCATGTCAGTGTGGTTATGGAAGATCAGATAAAATAGTCATACAAAAGAACACAAGAATGTTTAGCCTATATGACAGGGGTACAGGGAGAGAGAGAATTCCAGGTAGACTCCATACCCAGCATGGAGCATGACTCATGACCCTGGGATTATGACCTGAGCTGAAAACAAGAGTGAGATGCTCAACTGACTGAGCCACCCAGGTGCTCCAAGCCTTCTTTTTAATGTATGGGTAGTCTGATAATCATCCTCAAAAAGACATTCCTTTTTATGTAATAATAATAAGCAACTCATGTTTACTGAGTGCCATCTTCATGCCAGGCTGGAGTGGTCCCTCATGAGGATGCACCCACTGGATCCTGGCTCCATGCCTGTGTGGACCACCATCTCAGAGCCTTCGGAAGCCCTTTCTTTCTCCCTGTCTCAGCTCCATCAGGATTCTGCTTCTCCCTTCTGCCAACACTTGTTTCTCTATCCCCGGTTTCTGACAGCCCTGCTGGCTGACCAAGAAATGGGAGCTGTTTTGTTTTGCTTTATTTATCACTTTTGTCCATGAAACACATTACAAGGCCCTTTCCTTAAATTGTTTTACTCTCACTCACTGTGGGGAGAATAAACAAAACAGCATAGATGGTGAAGAGGTCAAAGAGAGCCTTGGTGGTTGTCATTGGCTAGTATCTCCTGAATTCTTTCTTAAACAATGACTCCAAAGTTTCCCAAAAGGGGACTGAGAGCTTCTCTGGCTGTGTCTAGGGTCTTACTGACAGCCCTTGATGGACTTGAGCTAGGCCAGCCTGCTCAGATTCTCTCCTATAACCGTGGCTGGCTGCACCCTGCAGGGGCTGGAGGCCACCTTCCTCCTCCAATCCCCTCATCAGGTGAGGAGTTGGGCTCCTTCTCTGGACCCTGCAGAGTTTCTGTTGTTTCCTTTGCATATCCTATGGCTTCTGTCACAAATAACCACAAGGCTTGTGGCTTCAAATGACAAAAATGTATTATCTTACAATTTTGGAGGTCAGAGATCAGGTCTCAATGGGCTAAAATCACAGTGTTGGAAGGACTGTATTCATTCTAGAATCTTTTGAGGTGAATCTGTCATCTTTTTTGCCTTTTTCCATTTCTTGAGCCTTCCCACATTCCTGGCCCATGGCACCTTTTCATCTTCAAAGCCAACAATGGGTGGTATCCTCATGTCCCCTCACTGATGCTGACACTCCTGCCTCTTCCATCTTTTCAGTACCCTTGCAGTGCCACTGGGCCCACTTGAATAATCCTGGATAGTCTCTCTCCCCCTCTATATTATAT
>NC_043713.1:34218938-34305867 GCF_006229205.1 Suricata suricatta | reverse complement strand
AAAAAATGTTTTTACTTATTTTTGAGAGAGACAGAGCATGAGCAGGGGAGGGGCAGAGAGAGAGTGAGACACAGAATCCAAAGCAGGCTCCAGGCCCCAGGTTCCAAGCTGTCAGCACAGAGCCTGATGTGGGGCTTGAACATATAAACCACAAGATCATGACCTGAGCTGACGTTGGACACTCAACTGACTGAACCACCCAGGCACCCCTTGTCTCCCTATTTAAGGTCAGCTGTTTAGCTTATTTCATCAGAAACCTTAATTCTCTCTTGCTATGTAAGGGAGCATATTCATAGGTTCTGGGGATTAGGACATGGATATCTTTGGGGAGGGGTTTGGCATTATCCCTACCACAAATATCTATAATTGATTTCTTGAAATACTTCCCTTCTTCTTGACATAAGATGAGCTACAAAGGCTGCTTCCACTTTCAGTTCAAATTTGCCTTGTAACCCTGAGTCCTCAGATGAATAAACTCACTCAAGTTTCTCGTGAGGCCCTGGTAGTAGGCAGCTTTCCAGGAGACTCCATTGCTAGCAACCAGAAGCCTCTTTAAGGGCTTTAAAGACCCTCTGTCCCTATTAGGCTTCACTCGCAACTCACACTTTTGGTCTGAGGGAGTCTTGTTCACAGCTTGGTAGTGTAGCCAAGGGCCCTGAGCACCATAAAGTGTCCTGCTGCCACTCCAGTCACCTGCAGGAACTTTATAATAGTAAACTCCAGTATTCTATCCTTGAGAATGGCCATGAATGATTAATCATCATCTCAGATAGTTTGAACAATCAGAAATAAGAAATGTATATACAGATTTTCCTCAACTTGTGATGGTGTTACGTCCTGACCACCCATCATAAACTGAAACTATTGTAAGTTGCAAATGCATTTAATACACCTAACCAACTGAACATCATAGCCTAGCCTACCACAAATGTGCTCATAATGCTTATATTAGTCTCCAGTTGGGCAAAATAATCTAACACAAAGCCTATTTTACAATAGTTAATTTATTGAATACTATACTGAATGTGAAAAGTAGAATGGCTGTATGGTACAGAACATTTATAAGTGGTTGTTTGCCCTCATGATCACATGGCTGACTGGTGCCTGGCATCACAAGAGAGGATTTCAGGGCATATCACTTGGCCAACAAAATATCACAATTGAAAGTATGGTTTCTACTTAAGGCATATTGCTTTCCCATTATCATAACATTGAAAAATCATAAGTCAAACCATCATAAGCCGGGGACTGTCTGTATATAATTTTTAAGCTGGAAGGAGAAGGATAATTTTGCCAAGTTCCTATTGTAAGGAAGGCCAGCTATTCCCTGAGACATGATTGTGCTTCCATTACCATCTGGTACAATTAGGAAGCTTTAGGACCATGGTCTGGATCCACCACTGCGTCACCTTGGGCAAGTTATTTCATCTCTTTGGGCTTTGGTTTTCTTTTTCCTCAAACAAGTAGGCTTAATTTGAAGAGTGAGACAAAATGTACCAGATATATTCTTCTCTATTTCTTTCTTCCACTATTTGCCCCCCTTCTACTTCAGTTATTTACACTTGCCTCTCTTTGTTCTAATTATGCTTCACTTTTTTCTAAAGGGTCTAGGAATGAGATGTGCTAGTTTGAGGCCCCCTTGCCCAGTCCCTGACATGCATGTGAATGTGCCTGCACACATGGATACACATACACCCACATGAATACACATATGCACACATACACTGGATAGAGATGTGGAGATGGTGTGGAGATGCCTCAGACTTTCGGCATCAAGCCCACCTCACAAATGGAAAGGAGCTAACCCCACAGGAAGAAAGGACACAGTGGGGAAGGCTCAGGCAGAGGGAACTGCGGGTGGAAGACGGTCTAGAATTAATCATCTACACCGTTTTCAGTTTGAGAAGCCATTACCCAGACCCAGCACTGTTGTCCCCCAAACTTTCTCTTCTTCCATGGGGGCTGGTGAACATCGTCATAGGGTGGGAGAGAGGGGAGAGAGGTTTGTCACTGGATGAACCAGCAATGATTTCTAGACCAAATCAGCCCAAACCACTCCCCTCTGTACCAGAAAGACCTGCACACAAAGGGCCAAACTCCACTCTTCAGTGCTCCCCAATCACCACTGTGCTTCTTTCCAGACTGCAATGATAAATTTGAACTGAACATGTATTGTATGGAAATGCTTTAAAACATTATTAGGAACAGCTTTTGTATTAGTGGTAACAAATCCATACCTGCAGTCACTTCTCATTTCTGTCTAACTCTTTGACAACTTGAAAAATGTAAATTCTGTTCCACTGTAAATTTGGGTAAATGGATTGGTGTCCTCCTTCCTTCACTACTCTGCTCTTATCCCTCCCAATCCACTCATCCCACTCCCCAAGTCCTGCCCACAGCTCTGTTTAGAGGGAGAGCTCAAACCTTCAAGCGTTGACTCCACTGCATGATCTCGAAGGGCTTAGGTACACTTCATGTCCCTGGTTATAGGCTGCTTCTCAGGTGGCTCTCAATGATCCCTGCCTCCTGGCTGGGCTGGACCTGGTGACTTGCATCTAATGACTAGAATACCATGAAAGTGACGGAAACATAACTCTTGAAGTTAGGTTATAAAAGGGTCTGATGTTCATCTTGCTGGCACTCCTTTTCTTGCGTTTTCGGCTTGCTGGCTTTGATGAAGTGAGCTGCCATGGTGGAGAGACCCACATGGCAAGGACCTGAGGGTAGCCTCTGGTTAACAGCCAGTGAAGACCTGGGATCTTCAGTCTGACGGCCCTTGAAGAACCGAATCCTGCCAACACTGGTGCATGAGCTTGGAAGCAGGTCCTGCTTCGTGGGAAGACTGTATCTCCAGCTGCCACCTGCACTGCAGCCTATGAGAAGTCCTAAAGCTGACCCAGCTAAGCTGTGCCCAGGTTCCATATCCATAGAAAATGGAAAATAACAGAAATGATAAAAATAATAAACATGTGTTGTTTTAAACCACCAAGTTTGGGGGTAATTTATTACCAGTAGACAATGAACCCACCTTTTATGTCACTGATATGTAAAATGGAAACTTTCCTGCTAGTCCCCCTAAGTATAGCAGGAAGAATAAGGTTTTAAGACACATTTAAGACAAACCTCATTTTGGTTGCATCAGTAGTAGTCAGCCATTGATTTATTCCATAAATACCTACTGAGCACCAATTATGGTCAGATACTGTGCTGCGAATGTAGGCTACAGAAATGAATGTGATATCCCTGTTTCCTTCGATGAGGTCATGGTCTTTGTGAGGAAGCGATATACAGTTTGGAGACAGAGCGAAACACAGTTATATTAAATGTTCTGAAATATCCTCAAAATGATTTGAGGAAGCCCAGATGCTCAGTGCAACCTCACATAACAAAATTGCCCACCAAAGTAGCAAGGATTCTTGGAAATCTCTAGGGATTTCCTGTTCTTGCTTCTACTGAGTATACCAACCAGAAAAAAATGAGCTGAAGTAGGACAGAAGGCTTAGAATTGGATAAGACCCTAAAGTGTGTACATGATTCACTCGTGTCTTGAACCCAAGTCCTAGGACACACTTTCAACAGAGGCCCCCTTCAGCATCATCTTTCTAGACACTTGGCTCTGGTCCCATGATGTGCTGTATCTGTAGCAAGCCCTGTCTTTAACACTAATCCTAATCCTTCCAGTGTTTTCTGGGATTTCTCCCTCTCACCTGATCTCCAAGAGTTCCTGGAATGTGAGCCACATATTCCAGCACCAGATACTCTTTTGCTTCATAAATATTGTTTGTTCACTCAATCACTCCTTCATTCAACAAAATGGAAACAAGGCTCCAGCCCCACCCAGCAGGGAAAAGTGAGTGCTGGGCTTCTTAATGTGTGGGCTGAAAAGAGGATTTATTGAAAGTCTGTTTGAGAAGTTGTTAGTCCCCTAGAGCCTCTGCAGTACCCAGCATCACACCATGACAGGATATGGGAAGTTTAGTCTCTGTATAAATGGAACCCTAGAGGCCCAAACTTCATCACTGGCCACAACAGAGGGTGGGGGTGTGGTGCCTTAGGGAAAACAGTGATTAAACGAAGAACATACATCATCTGCATCATAGCTTCATCTCTTCCATGTGATGAAACTTGACTTGGTTACCTGAATCCCTGACTTCTTCCATATTCAGAAGTAGCTGCCTGCAGAACATTTCTGCTCGGAAATTCCAGCATTTCTGCAGTCACACCATGGAAATACACACATGCCCTCAGCAGCCTTTGGTTCCCAGACATCCAAGCATCAAGTGTTTCAGGGCCTTTGCGAAGCTGTTTTCTCTGCAGGAATGCTCTCTCAGTGTGCCAGAAATGGCCTACTCACTCTTCCACTTCAAGTCTTCACTCAGATTTCACCTTCAGAATGAGTCCCTCTTTTATCATCGTGTTTAAAGTTGCAACCCCCCTCCCAAACCTTGAACAACACTTGGCATATAATTACCCCTTGGTACATGTTTTTAGAATGAAGTGGAGTGTTTCAGCAGAAGCTGGAAACTCATGTATTTGTGTGTGTGTGTGTGTGTGGTTATATCTATCTATCTATCTATCTATCTATCTATCTATCTATCTATCATCTATCTGTCGTAAATTTGCCATTTAAACAACTTTTAAATGTATAGTTCAGTGCCATTAAATACATTCAGAATGTTGTGCAATCATCACCACTGTATTTCTGGAACTTTGTGTATCATCTCAAACTGAAACTCTGGGCCCTTTAAGCAATAATTTCCTGAAGATATTTGCAATGGCATATCTGATAAGAGGCTAATATATAAAATATATGAAGAACTCATACAACCTAACACCAGAAAAGCCAAATAATCCAATTAAAAAATGGGCAGAGTACCTGAATAGACATTTTTCCGAAGAAGACATATGGATAGCTGACACATACATGAAAAGATGCTCAACATTACTAATCATCAGAGAAATGCAAATCAAAACCACAATGAAATGTCACTTCACACCACTTGGAATAGCTAATATCAAAGATAAGAAATAACAAGTGCTGGTGAGAATATGGGGAAAAGGGAACACTTGTGCACTGGTGGTAGAAATGTAAACTGGTGCAGCCACTATAGAAAACAGTATGGAGATGCCTTAAAAATAGTAATACCATATATTTCCAACAATTGTTGAGTATTTACCCAAAGAAAACAAAACACTAATTTAAAAAGATATATGCACCCCTGTATATAGTACAGTTATACTTACAATGGCCAAGTTATGGAAGCATCCATAGCCATAAAGAATATGTGGTATATGCACACAATGGACTATCACTCAGCCATCAAAAAAAAATGAGATCTTGCGATTTGCAATAACATGGATGGTCATGGAGGGTATTACACTAAGTGAAATAGGTCAGACAGAGAAAGAAATACCATATGACTTCACTTACATGTGAAATCTAAAAAAACAAATTAACAAACAAGAACAGAAACAAACTCATAAATGGAGAACAAACTGGTGGTTGCCAGAAGGAAAGGGGTAAGAGGATGGGCGAAATAGGTAAAGGGGATTAAGTCATGGGGATGAAAAGCATAGCATAAAAAATACGACAATATTGTGTTAACTTTGTATGGTGATGGATGGTAATCACACTCATGGTGAGCACTGCATGGTGTATACAATTGTCAAATCACTATGTTATACACCTGAAACTAATATAATAGTTTGTGTCAACTGTACTTCAATTAAAAAAAGTAAAAGGAGGAAACAAGAGGCCTTTATTTACTTCCTCCACTTGGCTCCTGGAACCATGGTTCTACTTTCTGTCTCTGTGCATTTGACAACTCTCGCTACATCATGTAAATGGAACATACAATATTTGCTGTTTTGCATCTGGCTTATTTCACTTAACACAATGTTTTTAAGGTTAATCCATGTTGTGGCATGTGTCAGAATTTCCTTCCTTTGGGTGGAAATTTCCTTCCTTCCTTCCTGGGTGGCTCAGTTAGTTAAGCAGTGGACTCTTGATTTTGGCTTGGGTCATGATCGTATGCTGTCAGTCCAGAGCCTGCTTGGGATTCTCTCTCTCTCCCTCTCTCTCTCTCTCTGTCCCACCCCTGCTTGTATTCTCTCCCTCTCTCTCTCTCAAAATAAATAAATAAACTTAAAAAAATAATTTTGTTCCTTTTGAAAGTTGAATGATATCCGTTGTGCTTATATATCACATTTTGTTTATCCATTCATCTATTGATGATTGAAACCTCTCTGTTTTCAGAGATGATGCCCAAAGGACTATAGTGTGGGGTGGCAGGTGAGCCTCGTCACCCCTGTGTTCCTTCTGATGAGTAAGAGCCACTGAGTTTTTTTCTCCTGTGGATTTGTGGTGATTGCTCACAAATGGAGAGGCATTTCTGGACAATTAGAGGAAGCCTCCCAGTTTTGGGTATGAAGTTACTTTTTTTTCTCCAGCACTATAGTGGAAGCTGGAGAGAGAAAGAATTTATTGAAAGCTATGAGGATGAGTTATCTACTTTATGGCTCATAAATAATGAAAAAATGGACTCTATGTCTCTAAACATTATTTATATCAATTCTTCATTGAATAGGTGACTTCAGGCTAAATGCTAAAACCAAAAAACAGAACCTGGAATTAAAAACAACCATAGCTGAGAACAACTGAGTAATCACCTTGCTAGAGATCCCAAGGGGGCTTACACTTGGTTCTGTTGTGTGGTGCCCAAGCTGCTGTGGGAGTGAGGCAGCTAGGCACTGTCTGGTGCCCCTGAGAGGGCACCCCCCATTTACTCTGGCATGGTACTCCTTCACCTTCTCCTATCTCACCTTGTTTTGCTTGTTTGTTCTGTTTTTCACTTAATAATGTACCTAGGGATGACTAATTTTAAAGAAACATATATCAGTTTTTCTTCTGGGTTGACATTGAACCCCCAGGTATAATTTGTTCATTCTTGGATGTGTTTGGTGCAGTTCTGGGCACTAAGGGTGCTCCTTAAGACAATAAAATGAGCCCTAAGCAACCCTTCTGCCTACATTTTTGTGGCCTTTCTAGCTCTCTCCATGAGCTACCAAGGTCTGATAGACCATACAGGGGTAGCCACCTACCTTCCTCCCGGGTAAGGTTTTCCCCATTGCTCTCCCTCCCTGAAAGCAGGATAACTTGGGCGAGAGTCTGGTTCCCTGCATTGCAGTGAAGTGTTGTGAGAAAAAACATCATTTGACTCTTAATGGGCAAGATATGGAAAAAAAGGAGAAAACTTATACATTATTCCAGAGAGGATGTTTGGAACTTCAGATGTAGGATCCATCTCTATGAGAACTTGGGGAGATCCTGTGACCACCCCCACAACCATGGAATTTGGAGTGGAGAAGGAACCCGTAGTTAGAATTCCAGATGTGCTCTCCTACAGAAACATGTTGGAGTCTAGGGTCCTATTAGGACAGGATTGCACTCCAGTTACATAGGGCTTCAACAGGCTCTGTGGGCTGCCTGGGACTCTAACCGCCACACACAACATGGTTTCTATGGAAAAATGCATTTTGAGTACCAGAAAACTGACATACACTCAAACTTTTGGAACAGATCCTGATCTTAAGTTGGAGACTGCTGAATACCACATTCGCAGCTAAATTATATACATAGGCCTATTTTTAAGACATATGTCTATTTCAGCTTATGTAACAATGGGAATTGGAAGAAAGAATTGATAAAAGTAGAAATCGTGTTCTTGGTGGGAAAGGGGGAAGATGTGAACATTCACTATGTAGAACACATTCAGTTCTGCATGAAAGGAGAGTGGAAAACACAGAGAGAATGCCTAAAATAGTCTCTGGGTTTGTGTGGTTCACCCATGTGGGTTTTCTTTTAAGCAGTTTCACACACATACAGTTCTTAATTTTGAGACCAGCAGTTGAGTTCTACAATAACAAAGAAGACTGAATTAAATTAGGAGGTCAAGGTATGACCACCGCCTGCATTTTATAGGCTATGCCTAAGTCAAGAAGGGCCATTAGTCTTCTGTCTCCCCTTGGTCTGTGGGGTTCTAGGATGATGGATAATGAACACCTTGGTGCCAGACCTAGAGTCTCTTGTCCAAAATGGTCCTAACCTTCAGGGTCCAACAATAGCTTTGCATATGACTGTGCCTTGGTATCCATTTTCCAGAGCTCTCAGTAACTGAAGGTCAACACACCCATATCCATTGGTCACCAATCCAGTGTCTAAAGTGGTGGTTACTTTACCTCTAAAAATGAACTAACTTAAATTCACCTCATTTTACTTTCTTCAAATAACTTCATTGAACCCAGTAATTTATGAAGTTAAAGTAATTAATTTCAATTTAACTATTGTAAATCAACAACTCAGGTGAGAACTGAATTCAATACCCCAAACATTGATCAAACCATTCTAGTTAGCTGGTACTATGTTCTTAACTCTGGAAAATCACGAAGATGGTTCAGTGGCCTTTGGGTTGGCAGAGAGCTGTGGGATGAATATTCTCCTCCTCTCCAACTGTGTGTATTTTATTCATAGACTGCCCTTGTATTCTAGACAAAAATAACTAATATAAATGCTGTGAATTTAAGAAACAGTTTTAGTTCTGATTCATACTTCGTGTATGGAATAGCGTAGTTGGTGTCTCATAACAAAAAGAAAGATATGGAGGAAAAGAGGGCAGGGCTGGTATCAGAATTCTTAGGGAATCTTGGGGAAAGCTGGCTCTTCTTCATGGTGTGCACACTGTGTCACCCACACCCGTTCCCTGTGCTCAGTGAGGAGGTGGCTTCCATACCCAGGGAGGAAAGACTTCTGCCAGTGTGTGTAGTTTCTCCATGGCTGGCCTTTTCATTAGCACAAGCCTGTTTCCCACGGGAATAGCTGCCCAAGTCTAGAAGGACAGATCTGTGTGCTGATAGTCAACGAATTGAGGAAAGGAGGGAGTAGGTATGGATGCTTTCTTATATCCTGATCATCATAATGATGAAGGAACTCCAGCAGAATGGTAAGAACGCTGGGCTCTGGGTTAGGAGGCTTCAGGTCTGGTTCTTGTTCTGTTAAAATCCTGATGGGTGATCTTATGCAAATCACTTGCCTTTTGTGGCAAGCTGATTGGTAATGTGTCTTTTAACTCTATAATCAGAGCCAATGGTGGTAACTGTGGGAGGAGAGATAAGCTGTGTTCCTGGGTGTAGCTTCTGTTGGCTCCAGCCATGGATAGCAGGAGCTGGTACAGTCTTTAGCCTTTAGCTGTTCAGTTTCTGGACCAATCCCAACTCAGCAGGTTAGCTTTTAGGCACTTGGCCCCATGAGCCAGTTGAATCTGAAATTGATAGTGTGGTTGTGCCCCTAGATGTCACTGTTAAATTTTTTCTTCAACACCAGCAGGCTTAGTTCTGCTGGTCAGAGCCATCATCATACTAGAAATATGTGCCAGGCTCTGTATTCACCATTTCCCATTCATTACTTCTTTTAGTCCTCACAGCCCTTCTTTAGGGAGGCACTCTCCCCACCTTTCAAATGAAGAGCAGGCTAGACTCCAGCTGATATCCACTTGATTCTGAAACTCATTCCTTTAAGTCCTAATGAAACAGTCCTCAAGATGGGTTTTCTGCTGCTGTTTTCTACCTTGTCATCCAGTTCTTTGGAAGGAATACAATGCTTTCCTGAAGCCCAAACCCACCTGAGTTTGTCTTTGACTCTCTGGCAACTTTTTTCCTATACTCTGAGCCTGGACCTGTTCCTTGATTCCTAAGAGAGTGAGAGCCAGTTTCTGGCTCTGTGTGAACCACATCCTCATGCCAAAATGCTGCCCTCACCTGAATTTGATAACACCTGCTGTCTGGCTCATCCTGCTCACCTTCCCCATCCTCTGAACTGTAGTCCTGGGGATATCATGGCCCAGTGGAGCTAAGGCTGACTTTCTTACAACTCTCTGGGACTCTTCATCACTGGTTTAAGGCTGGCCCTATAGTTCTCAAAATGTCCTAACCATCCTTTAGGCATCTTCTCTTTTGCCACCTGCCCACTGCTGAGAACTCACACAACTCCACCAGAGTTCACTTGACTTAGGACATCTGGGGCCTTAGGGGAAGGACAGAGGGAAATGTGGTGATCCAGGCCTAGACTTGAAGGTGATACCAGGGGTCAAGCCAGCAGTGGGTAGTTATAGTTGTAGGGCTTGCACAATAGAGCTCCAGAAATATACCTTTTGTTTTTTCCACATGTTCCTTTCTACCATCACTTATTTCTTTGCTTATGGAGAGCTCTTGCGCATGGAGCCACAGGGGAGAGAGGCCTTTTCACTGAGGCAGCCCAGTCTTGTTCTGCCTGTGCTCTTTGCAGAATTTCGTTGTTTTCTGTCTTAATTATGCTCCTTGCATCAGTGGCTGGTGAGCACACAATATTTAAAGGAGTTTATCTTAAAAACTCACTCTCTCTCTGAGAGAAACCATTCTATGGGGGAAATGTGAGACTTCTGGAGATGGGGTGTGTGTGTGTGTGTGTGTGTGTGTGTGTGTGTGTGTGTGTGTAGACTGTAGTGAGGGTGGTGGTAGCTGCTGTCTTGCTTACCATTGCTTTGGGGAAGTCAGAGCTGGGTCCCTGGGGATACTTAGATGCCCCCTAGCCTCAAGTCTCCTCAAACACACACACAGGCTTCTTCTTGTGGTATTACTATTGAATCAACTGGAGACAGTAATGACATTGTGAAGGGGAATGGGTTAAATGAGTGACAGCACTATGAGTGTAGGTTACATTTATTTTAATATAGTGACTAATTGTAACGTATTTCTTTGGATTAAGACTTTGAAGACCACTGGCTGAATAGAGATGCCATCCTGCAGAAATAACAGTTTATAATTATCATCCATTCACATTTTAGTGTAAAGCAACACACAGCTCAATTACAAAGTGCATAGTCTTCCCATATCTAGGAGAAATATTATATAATCCATTCATTTGTATTTTGATTTACTCACTTGGTAACTTTTTTTTTAATCTCTGTGTATTCTGTCCTATAGAGGAAGACCAAGCAAAGAAAAAGAACTGGTCCATTGAGGAAGTAGTTGGGGACCTAGAATTCCCCACAGAAAACAATAGAGCATGACAAGGATAAATTATAGTTAGGAGCTAGACCAGGTGTTACAGACATAGCTGCACAGTAATGAATGAAACAGGCTTCAGTGGGGTTAAGATTACCCCTGAGGAGGAGCTAAGATCTGCAGTGGGTTTCTGCTCTTGGAATTGCCCAGATGAGGTTGATATTATTAAAGTCAGGATTAATAGTATAAATAAGGAGAAAATGGGTGGACCACACGAACTGGAGAAACTAGAAGGCTTGTGTTTCATGTAAGGAAACACCTGCTGAATCTGTGATGATGATGTCAAGAGAAGTCCTTTGCTCTTCTTTCCTAAAATAATTGCCTAATTCATTCTTCTAATTTTTAAAAAAGGTTTATTCATTTTCGAGAGGGAGAGAGAGAGGGAGAGAGGAAGAGAGAGAGAGTGGGAGAACGGCAGAGAGTGGGAGACACAGAATCCAAAGTAGGCACCAAGCTGTCAGCATAGAACCCAATCAATGCAGGGCTTGAACCCACAAACTGTGAGCTCATGACCTGAGCTGAAGTTGGACACTTACCAACTGAGCCACCTAGGCGCCCCCTGATTGATTCTTTCTTAAGCAGTGTTCATCTCTGGTTTGAATTTTCTAGCTTCTAGGCTAGCAGGTATGATGCTCTGTGTTAAGTAGGTGCCTAATTAATGTATTCAATCAGTGAAAAGAATGAATCATAAATAGATAGTCTTGAGCATATCTACTAAGCTGAACTACTTTGTTCTTCTGGACTAAAGTTCATTTATCCCAAACCCGAAATTGAAAAAGAGGAATGATCTAACAACAAATGTGACATTTTAAACCCTGGTCATTTCCATTCTCTTTCTGTTTCTTGTGAGCATTCACATGACCTCACTGAGAATCATTCAGACACAGCTTATTTTGCCTTCATGTGCTTAGATGCTGTGGAATTGCCAAGTCAAAAGGACACCACCCTTGCTCCTAAGGACTTAAAATTGGTTGTTAATTATATATGGTGGGCAGTGAGGAATTCCTCTGGGAAAAAAAAAGATCTACTCTATAATAAAATGTAACGCATACAACTCTGATTTCTTTACTAATGCTGTGATCCCTCATTAGATTACATCTTTGAGAAGGTGAACCATCTGAGAAAGAGGATTAGATATACCTGACCTGTGTGATATTCTCTCTGGCCATGAGTCCCTTTACCCAGCTGAGGATGGGGTCCACAATACAGCGTAAGCACCAGGGTCTCCTTGAGGAATGCAGTGACTCAGTGTCTTATTGGAATTCCATGAGGTCAAATTTGTCAGCAATTCCTAAAACTTCTAGATATGACCATATATGGTCTTGTAGCTTCTACAAAAGACCCAATATGTGGGGCCTCAGCCTCCACAGGAGATTTTTCTATTCTAGAGACATGCTTAGCATCTGGCCATGTCCTCGACCAGGAGACCTACCTGCTCCTCAGCTCAGTTCCCAGGCCTCCATGAAGAATCTGGAATTGAGACCAATACTAAGATGCTTTCATAATCTGTGATTCTCTCTTACTGTATTTCTCTAACCAGGAAGGCAGAATATTTAGACTTCCACCAAATTCCCAAGAAGCTGACCTTTGAATCTGCACTGTCATTGCTCAGGTCTTTTCCCACCTACCCAATGGCCATGCCAGAGGGTGGACTGGCTATCACCACAGTGCCCAAGAGGGTGAATGACTGCTTCCTGTGTGCCGTGATGCCGACAACAACCATACCAGTTGGCCAGTCTCTCTGGCTGGATGATTATCAGGATGCAAATGCAGATAACACTGAACATTTGATGGCTTTATAATTCAGTAAATGTTGAGCTGAACAGAATCAGAGACATTAAAGCTCAAGTTGGAGAAACAGTGGACAAAATCAGACCCAGCCTGAGAGGTAAGGTCACACTCGTGTTGGACAAAAGATAACTCAGGTCAAGTGGGACAGTTTCTGGGAACAGAACTGCATGGAACCAAAATTGGGAGAGTCAGAGAAAAAGGGCAGCTGGACATAATTGTCATGGTTGAAATCTTGCCGTTGAACCTTTCCTAGCAAGATAGCTCTCTTCTGGGCTACATCCTATCCTCCCCTTCCTTAGAGAGAGCAGTGGTTGAAGCAGGGTTAGTATGCAGGGCTTAGGACCATGACTGGGTGTATTTCCTGCCCTGGGTTAGGTCCCATCTCTCCTTCTCCCAGTAATCCCCACCTGCCTGCTGGAGCTTGACCCTTCTGCTTCTGCCTAGTCCTTTCTGTATCCCCAACTCCAGGCCCCCCCTGCCCTGCCCTAATCTGGGGCAGCATCACAAGGGCTTAGGTTAATTGCTGGTTATTCTGTAGGTGACTGTGGTTTCTTCATTATGATAGTATTTGTCTCCTTTTGTATTTTTTTTGAGATGGAGATCTCAGGGCTGTCCACAGTAGGGTTATTTGTCATGTTTGTTGATTGCTGGTTGGTATTTCCTCCACTTTCTGCACCAATCACACACCTCTCCTCAGCCCACTAATTTCTCTATACACTTGGTGGGGCTAAATTTACCTTTCTCCTCGCCATTAAAAGTCTGCTTGCATGTTGATTTTCCAAGTTGCTTGTTTTTTGGCTAGCCTGAACTGACTCCAATGTATCAAAAATGCCAATAGTACCTTGACCCTCTGGGTATAGAATTGATTTTATCTGTGTATCATGTTTGTAATTTCTGTTGGGTCATTTTTCTCTTAGTAACATATTTGAAGATCTCGCCAGGCACTGGCTGGGAATATTCGAATGAAGAAGATCTAGTGCAAATAAGATCCAAAGCAGCCCATGGAGAGAATGAGAACAGAGGACTGGAGGAATGGACTTACCCCATGGAAAGTCCCAGAAGGAGATTCAGGCCTGTGAGTAAAGTGCAGTGCCCCACTGGTACAATAATCATAGGCCACATTTGATTAATCTGGGCTAAATCAGCACTGGGATACTGGGACAGATAACATTTAAGAATACAGATGGAGAGTATCTCAGGACACAGGAACAGCTGATAGCTTGGGGACCCCTTTGGTATCTAGCAGGGGAATTCCAAGACCCAGGAAGCACCCCATCCTAGGAAGGAATGGGCTGGCTTTATTCTTCCTTTCCTCCTTTACTTCATCAAATAATTAACAAACACTCAGTAGCTCTGCTGGGTCCTGGGGCAATCTGTTTAACAGACAAGACTCTTTGGAGCTCAGAGGGGAGCAGACTAAAACTAACAAACAAATGCATAAAATAACTACAAATTGTAGAAATATCTATGAGGGAAACAGTGCTGTGAGAGCAAATGATGATGGGAGGTGGTTGGAGCACAAAGTTTAGTGCATGAGCAAGAAAGCCAAGACTTGGGCGCCTCGGTGGCTCATTCAGTTAAGCATCCAACTTTTGCTCAGGTCATGATCTCATGGTTCCTGAGTTAGAGGTCTGTGTCAGGTTCTGTGCTGACAGCTCAGAGCCGGGACCTGATTTGGATTCTGTGTCTCCCTCTTTCTCTGCCCCAGGCGTGGTTGTGCTCTGTCTCTCAAAAATGAATAAATGTTAAAAAAAAAAAAAAAAGAAATCCAATACTCAAAGGATGAGATGGGGCTGGCCAGGTTCAGAACATAGAAGAGAGAACTCAAAGTAGAGGAAACAGCATACAAACAGGTCCTAAGTTAGAAAATCCTTGATTTGTTGAAGGAACTAAACAGGGATCAGGATGGTTAGAGTATGGGAAAGAGAGAGAAAAACAGCTGAAGCAGACAGAGTCACGAACTGTTTGTTGTCTGTTAGATTTTGCAAACAAACAACCTTAACATTATGTGACAAAAACTAATAATGAGATATTATTTTTTGTGATTCTGTGGAGTTACTCTAGTTGGGGCATGTGGCTGGACCTGGAAGGGCTAGAATGGTCTCACTTGCATGTCTAGGGTCTCAGCTGAGATGGCAAGGATGGTGGTGGGTGGGCCTCTTTCTCCAAGGGGTCTCTCACCTTTTTACAGGAAGCCCATGCTTCTTCACATGGTGGTTGCAGGATTCCTAGCAGCAAGAGGGCAAGCTCCATGGAGCAAGAACTTTCTAAGCCTCTGCTTGAGTCACAGTTGCTAATGCTCCATTGGGCAAAGCAATTCATGTAGCCAACTCCTGATTAAAAGGACAGAAAAATAAATCTCTAAAGGGTAGGAACTAAACAATATGGCATTTTTTCAATTTAGTCTTAGGAATGAAAGTAGAGGTTTTGTTTGTTAATTGGGTGTCTGGGCTGGGCTTCATTCAATTTTTCCTTCCTTCCTTCCCTCATTTCTTTTGTCCTTTAAAAAATTATCTGCTGTGTGTCAGGTACTGACTTAGATCTGATGCTGAGTAAGTTGGACCTTATGTCAGGTAGTTCATATTATAGTGTGGGATATACACAAACAGCCCAGGCAATTCGGGGTGTCCAGCACTGTAGCAGGGGTGGGATGAGAGACAGAAGAGGACACTCACCTCAACAGGGTGGTGAAGGAAGGAGGGTTTTCCATGCTTGAGCTGAATCATAAAGACTAAGGAAGTGAAGATAAGCACTCAGGGAACAGGAGGAGAACAAGGCAGATATCTGAGGCCAGCAATAATTAGGGACTCAGCCTGGAAATGTTGGGACTGTTGCAGGCCATATCTGGTCCTAAGCACTGGGGTCAGGGCTGGGCTTGAATGCATAATGGTGGTGGTAGGAATCAAGAGACCCTAGAACTGGAGGAGGGGAGGGGCAGGGCTGGGTCTAACAGAGACTGCAGATGGTCCTGTTGTCTGATTCTGCACCCTATGCTCAAGGGCCTCTGAAACTTATACCAGGGGTCTCCCATCAGACTGTGGACCCTTGAGTCATATAGTCAGTGCTGGAAGACTGCCTTAGCAAAGCCCCAGCACCTCCTGGGTAGAAATTGTTTCCTGAAGCCCCCATACAGATTGTGTCCTGAAGGGACTATAAGATATGAGTGTATTATTCACTGTACTTTCCATGTACAGGAGGTGAAGATGGGGAGAGAAAGAGAAAGAGTCTCAAGAATTGTGTATATTTATCCTGGCCTCGCCTTAAGAAAACCCAGCCACCAATCCATCAAAAATGAATTTGAGTTTGGATAACATTAGCGTTTAAGGCAATGCTCTTCCCTTGTATTGATTCTCTGTGGGTTGAAATGGAAACAATTTTAGAAATGTAGTCTTAGGTTTCCTTAATCTGTGTGGCTCAGGGAGGAAAAGGCTGTTGTCACTTGTGCTAATAACCACAAGGAACATGGTTCTAAAGTGCTTAGCTGGAAAATGAATTCCAGAAGCCAGCCTGGGCCATGCCTCCAGGGAAGTTGTTTCCTAAAAATTCAGCCTTTTTCTTTCCTTCCAGGGAGTATCCTCATGTACAGAATCACTTGGGAAATAAAAACCAACATGCAGAATTAAAGATTCCTAGGAAAGGAGGAGTCAACATAGGGTAGGGTCCTCTTTGTCATTGGCAGCGGAAGGGAAGGGGCTCCTTGTGCAATTGACTTTGGAAGTGCAAGAGAGGTTCAGCCTCCATCATACAAATAAATATCTGCTGGGGCACCTGGGTGGCTTAGTCGGTTAAGTATCTACTCTTGACTTTGGCTCTGGTCATGACCTTGTGGTTCGTGAGTTCAAGTGCCGCATTGTGCTCCATGCTGACATTGTGGAGACTACTTAGGATTCTCTCTGTCTCTCCCTCTCTCTCTGTTCCTCCCCTGCTCATGCTTGTGTTCTCTGTGTCAAAAATAAATAAAAACTTAAAAAATTATCTGCTTGGAGTTGTATTATGATACAATTATTTTTTATTATTTTATTTTATTAATATATGTATTTATGATACAGTTATTCTTTAGATTAAGGTATCCAAAGTACCTGTTCAAATGTGTGTGATGTTTGACTGTCTTAGCAGAAAGTATGTGTCAGGTTAACATGGAGAGAGAAGCAAGGAAGGTTTGTAGCATGGGGCACTGCACTGGGAAGAAGAAGCATGGTGAGCCAGCAAGGACAGCGAGAGGTCATGGAGTGTGTAGGTTTGGTGTCTAAATGCAGTCAGGCTGGCTACCCCCACAAGGAAGCTCTGGTCCTGCTAAAGAAAGTTTCTCTGTAATTTGGGCTGAGCTTTCTAAAGACCTAACATTTGAAGCTTTGTGTCCCAACTCTTTGACTGAAATGAGAATCGAAGTCAACAGCCCTTTTTCCTAAGAACTTCCCCTTTTGTATCTTGTGACTAGTAGAGCCCTTGTAGGTATTTGTCCATGTAAATATGGGCTCTATTTGCATAAAGTGTTGGCATAGTTTGCATCTATCTGTCATGTGGCCTTTTTTGTTTGTCACCTGAATTTTATCACTTCACATTTTTCTTCTTTCTCACCAGTTTGGAAGGTGATGACATATGGACCTGTCTTTCTGGCTGCTACACAGGGTCCAAGTCCTGCCTCCTTCAGAGAGTGGCCTTCCTTTTCCTCTTCTCAGGGCCCCAAGAGCCCTTTGTGACAGCCACACACCTCCAGAGTAACACCTTCCTTTTCAGTATAAGTAACTCACTCCTAATAGTTATAATCGATACCTCCATCAGCAGCCTGCATTTGGGCATAGCTTGTGTGCATGGCTGGCTCAGCCCAATGGTGATGTTTCAAAGAGACATAGACCTGGGGTACAGATGTGGTGGCCTCCCTGCATCCCTGCCAGGGGGCCAGAGCTCTGGGGAGTGGGGCCCTCCTGTCACATTGTCTGGGCTCTTTAAAGTGAAAGTATAGATGCTCAGTTCACATCATGAGTTGGTTCACAACAGGTGAGGTCACATAGGTAGAACATCCCAGGACTGCAGAAGAGCAGGGCCATGCCAAGACTCTGGTAGAAGGAGTCTTGGGGGCTTTTAGATTCTAGGCTAGGTCTAGTGCCTGGGTTATCATGGCCACATAGAAGATCATGACCTCCTGTTTCTTCCATTCATGACCAACCGCCCCCCCCCCCCACATTACTCTGTCTGGTTTTAAATTTTCTGTTTTCTTGTAGCTTCTGTTTATTGGGGCAAACTGAAGACCTAAGGCCTTTTCACACTAGTTGCTTTTGGTGTGATTTCTGTGGTCCCATTATCAAATGGCTCACATTCTCCCCATAAAAAATTTTTAGCAAAGAAAGTGTGATGTATCTAGCTGATCACCACTAGTCTTATTTGGGCCCAGTTTGGGTGCCCACCCCTTCAAAAGCTGCTGGCCACCAGAGGGACTGGTCTTTCTTGATCCCAGATATGATCTAGCCATCTGTGGCAGAGGGTGGTGGGGAAGGGTGGTGTTGTCATGCAACCATAGAGACCCAGGTGGGAAGATCTGGCTGATGGGCATGGTAGGCATTCCAAAATGTAACCTGACTCCTATGCCTGCCAGTCCAAAGTGATGTCAACTTTGATAGCAGCCAGCTTCAGTAGTCATCTGTGTACTTGTGCTGAGGAAATCCTAGATGGTTCCCCACATCTAACACTGGTTTTCGGTTGGCTTGTTCATTTGTCCCACTGGTGGAGGGCTTTTGACCTCTAGTGCAATGCCCACCACATCCTCAATACACAACAATGATTTGTGGAATAAAAAAGTGTTTGCTGGGGCATCTGGGTGGCTCAGTTGGTTAAGTGTCTGGCTTCAGCTCAGGTCATGATCTCACGGTTCGTGGGTTCAAGCCCCGTGTCAGGCTCTGTGCTGACAGCTAGCTCAGAGCCTGGAGCCTGCTTCCAATTCTGTATCTCCCTCTTTCTCTGACCCTCCCCTGATCATGCTGTCTCTGTCTGTCTCTCAAAAATAAATAAAAAACATTAAAAAAGTGTTTGCTGCCTAAGTTGTCATGAAAATATCTCCTTTACATCCACCTAGATTATAAGGATATTTAGCATAAGAACCCTATTTTAAAAATCTACAATACCTAAGGACCAGGTATACAATTGGAGATTATTAAATACTTATAATGCTTGTTAAATAAACAGAGAAATGTAGGAGAGATATTATGGGGTATGGCTTGCCAGCCCTTCTTATGGGGACTTTATAGAACTTTAGATCAGCTTATTATATTGCAAATAATTAGACCATTGAACGGAGAAACTGAGCAGGTGGGATAAGGTGGTGAAGAAATAAAACAAGGTCTTAGTCCAAGGGCCTTATGGGCAGAGCCCAAACTCATTTGACTATAAGTAGAAAAACGACCTTCTTAAATCTCATTAACTCAAACTCCACTAATTTAGAGTAAGTAATCACTCAGACCCACAGAGCTGAAGTTTGCTTTTGCACTTTGAAAAATGCATCTGAAAAGTCAGTGAGCAGTGTCAGAAGGGAAGTGGGAGGGTGGGGTGAGAGGATGGGGGAAGGATCCAGCTGACTAATGACTGTAAAGCACAGGCTCAGTGTTAAAGCTCAGAAAGCTGTCCTTGCCTTCTTGTTCTGTAGAGGCTAAGGACCCTTCTGTGCATGCCACCTTTCATCATCTTGCTTAGCACACTGCAACAGACTAAGAATTCCTTGAGGACAATGCCCCCAGTCCCTTTTCTCTGTATCCCTAGCTCAGAGCCTGCCTAAATAAATATTTTCAGTGAATAAATAAAGCAAAGCATTCACAGAACTGTCTTTATATAAATATGAATACTGTGTTCATTCCAAATAAGTATTATTCTAAGAATAAGGTTTTATAGTGTTTAGCCAAGTTCTGGAGAAGTGGTCTCTCAGACCTACTATTACCACTATAGAGTCCATGTTGAAATAACAACTTGATGATTAAGATTAAGGCCAATAGCTTTTGAGTAATTAACCTATTGGCAATTAGATGTTTAAAGTCATGTTTCAATTTCTTACAAAGGTGCCCACCCCCTCATCTCAGTGAAAGAGTGAATGAATGAATGCCATATAGTCTCCCTCACGGTAATTCAGGTACTTCACCTCATGTGGTCAAATTGCCTGCTGGTAGGATTGGGTGCACAGAAGGAAGTTGTAATGAGATTTCATGGCCTGGACAGGCCTGGCTGGAGCTAGAGTCCGGTTGGGTGAAAGAACAGTCCTGGATGAGCAAACCTAAGGGCAAGGATGGGCAGAAGCCCAGTTTTGAAGGAGATTTATCATGAATGCTGAGGAGCAGCTAGATGGTGTTCTGGCAAATGTTTAGCTTTAAGGAAGTCACAGAAAAGGCAGAGTTCAGATGTCAGCAACTAAGGACTGGCCAGCAGGTGGCATCCCAGGAGCCCTGGCAGGCCCCAAGACCTGGCCTTATACCTATAGAGGTGCTGTAGTTTAAGGCTAGGAAGGTGTTGAAAGGAGAGAGGTGGAGCCCTGATCCTGAAGGGGACAGAGAACAAGGCATGCCTTTAGCTACCAAGAAAAGGACATAAATGAGTTTACTATAATTGAGGTGGGTATTATTTGGTCACAAGAATAAGACAATTGTCCAGTTACTAGCAGTAGGACATGAAACCAGGACCAGACTTAGGCAGAGGTAACTTGAAGGTGAGTCCTTAGGTAACAATCTACAAGTCTTTCTATTCTCTTTGCTAGTAACATGTTTTTAGAGAAGGGGTAGATGTGGGCAGAGGTCTTTCTGGAATTAGAAGGCAGTATGGAATTCCTTCCTAAGTGTAAGATGAGGGCAATGCCAGATTGATGGATTACTTAATTTAGACAAACCTTTAGCTGAGGACTAGAGAAGATGAGCAACAACAACAAAAGGGAGTAGTCTGAAGGATTGGAACCCTAACAGAGTAGTAGAGTTTTTCCATAGAAGATTAAAATCTAGAGTAGCACTAGTAAATCACCCTCAACTTAGGTTGGGACTTTGAAAGTCTATACCTTAGAATACCAGTGAACTAGAAGTAAAAGAATCTTCTCAAGACTCCAGCCTAGATTTAGTCACTGGATGGCCCAGTAATTCTTAATATCTGAAACTGAATTAAGGCAATCCAAAGTTTTTATCATTCTTAAGTATATAGCAAAAGCAAGTGAATATCACCTCAGGATAAAGATATTATTCTATGTCCCAAATTATTTCTATAAATATTTTTTTAATACATTGTCTGGCATACAATGAAAAATAACCAGACATATAAGGATGCAAAACCAACACAAACAAGAACTTGACCAAAGAAAAATTTGAGGAGTATCCACATATTGAAAATATCAGGTGTAGACTTTAAAATAATCATATTTATTATCTCTAAACAATTAAAACAAGATGGAAAGTCCACCAGAGAATAAGAAACTATAAAATAAGTATAACAGTTTAAAAATTGGTTATATAGAAACTGTAGAAGTCAAGATTAATACTGTAAGTCACAAACTTTATGTAATGGTTTACCTGAAGATTAGATATAACTGAAGAGAGAATTAGTTGACTGGAATATAGGTCAGAAGAAATATCCAGAACGAAGCCTAGTTATATGAAAGGTGTGTGTGTGTGTGTGAAACAGAAAAGAAGGAAAGAGACACAAAAGAAATGGTGATATATGTTGAACTACATGTTTAATTCAAGTCCCAGAAATAGAAGAGAAAAAAAAATATGTGAAGAAATAATAACTGAGAAATTTCCGATGATGTTAGAAGACATTAAGCCAAAACTTAGAATTGTAATGAACTGCAAGTAAAAAATTAAAAATTTGCATATACTGTTATTTTATTTATTTATTTAAAATTATTTTTTTATGTTTATCTATCTTAAGAGAGAGACAGAGACAGAGACAGAGAGATGAGCAGGGGAGGGACATAGAGAGAGGCAAACACAGAATCCAAAGCAGGCTCCAGGCTCTGAGCTGTCAGCACAGAGCCCAGCATGGGGCTCAAACCTACAACCTGTGAGATCATGACCTGAGCCAAAGTCAGATGCTAAACTGTCTGAGCCACCCAGGTGCCCCACATAGACTGCTATTTTAAAATTGCAGAAAAGCAAAGACAAAAGAAACTTTTGAAAGCAATCATAGTGAAAGATAGATTACTTCCAAGTGCAATAATTAGACTGATGGGTAACTTTACAATAGGGAAAAAAACAAAGAAAACTAAAAGACAATAGAATGATATTGTTAATGTGCTGAAAGAAAATACCTGCCAATGTAGAATTTTTACCTCTAAGAAAATATCATTCCAACTTGTGGGGAGAAGCACTGGGTGTTATATGGAAACCAATTTGACAATAAACTATTAAAAATAAATAAATAAAAAATATCATTCAGGAATGAAGGTATGATGAAGACCATTTTAGACAAAAGATAATCTTTCACCAGATTTAATGTAATCTGTTACATTAAATAAAATGCTAAGGGCATCATTCAGGTGGAAGGAAAATGAACTCAGATGAAAGAATGACCATGCAAAAGAGGAAATGAAGAGTAAGCATATAGCTAAATTGTAACGATTGTTGATTGTGTAAACCATGATAATGTTGCCTTGCGGGGCTTAAAATTAAAATTAATATGGAATTAAAACAAATGAAAAAGTAGCATACAAATTAGGAGAGGGATAAATAAAATAAAAATAGTCTGAGGTCTTTTTTGCTGCCTGGGAGAAGGGTAAAGGTTTCAGTTAATATTAGACTTCGAGAAGTTAAAGATACAATTCATAGTTTCTAATTTCACTGCTGAGAGAAAAATTAAT
This sequence comes from Suricata suricatta, assembly GCF_006229205.1. Classification (NCBI taxonomy): domain Eukaryota; kingdom Metazoa; phylum Chordata; class Mammalia; order Carnivora; family Herpestidae; genus Suricata; species Suricata suricatta. The sequence goes on along the minus strand of NC_043713.1, from coordinate 34,283,162 downwards.
GTATAACAACCTGCTAATACATGAATATCTTTGAAAAAAGAAAAAAGAAAATAAATCATAACAGAGAAAGAAAGGAGAAAAAAGCAAAACGGCTGAAGAAAGACAAGCATAAACAAATAATAAAGTGGTTATTTTAACTCACACATAGTAATAATTACATTAAATGTAAATGGGCTCCACCAAAAAGAGATTATCAGACTTAGTTCCAAAAATTTCAGTTGTATTTGACTTTTGAGATATACAACTAGAACATGAGAATAATAAAAAATTAAAAGAATGGGGAAAGATATGCTATGTTGAGATCAGAAAAGTAGGCTTAAAGGCAAAAAATATTGCTAGAGATTGAGAGGATTTCTTAATGATTAAAGGTCCAATTTACCAGGAAGCAGCAACACATCAAAATTTGCATGCACCTAGAAAAACATGACTTTAAGAGTATATAGAGTAAAAGTTGACAAACCTAAGAGGAAAAAATAAATCTACAACTACAAAATATATTTTAGCATATGTCTGTCACTAACTGAAAGAACAAAGAGAAAAAAAAAAGACGATGGCTCTAAAACAATCTTTAAAAATGGTGAGTAAGTTTGGCTTAATATATATATATGGCACAATGTACCTAACAAGTGCAGAATGTATGTTTTTTCCAAGCACGCAGAAAAACTGATAAAATTTGGTCATGTCCTGCGCCATAAAACAAGTCTCATATTTCAAAGAATTAAAACTATCCAGAGTGTGTTCTTTTTTCTTTTTCTTTTAATGTTTATTTATTTTTGAGAGAGAGACAGAGAGAGAGAGAGAGAGAGAGAGAGAGAGAGAGAGAGCGAGCCTATCAGGGAGGGTCAGAGAGAAGGAGATATAGAATCCGAGCAGGCGCCAGATTCTGAGTCATCAGTAAGAAGCCCGACATGGGGCTTGAACCCACTAACTGCAAGATCATGACTCAAGCTGAAGTCAGACACTTAACCAACTGAGTCACCCAGGTGCCCCCAGAGTGTGTTCTTTGACTGCAACACAAATGAGCTAAATGTCATCAGAAAAATCCTCATTTGTTTGGACATGCAAAATGCACTGCTACGTAAACTGTTGGTGAGAAAAGTCACAAAGTAAAATAGAAATTATTTGGAATTGGATTCTATAAACATAAAAGACATCAAGAGTTGTAGAATGTGGCAAAAGAAATATTCAGAGAGAAATTTATGCCCATAAATATATATATTAGAAAAAAGAGAAGCTGAAAATTAATATGAGGAGCCATTTTAAAAATTAGAAACAAAACTTCAAAATAAACACATAATATGATGAAATAAAATATAAAAGCATACAAAATAGAGGATAATGAAACTGACAGTCAGTCTTTGAAAAGAATAAAATAATTGATAAACTCGGTGGGAATAATCGTGAAAAAAGACAAAAAAACAAATAATGAAAAAACAAATATTATGGATCTGCAAAACATAAAAAGAAAAAAAGAGAGTATGTTATATATAATTCTATGCAATAAACTTGAGAATTTATTTTAAAGAGACAAATTTCTAGAAAAACACAACCCACTAAATATAACCCAAGAAGAACAGAAAATCTGAGCTGCCCTATAAGCTATAAAGGAAGTTAACTTGTAATTTTCCCAAAAAGAAAACTTCAGAAACACATGTTTCCTCAGGATATTTGCCAAACATTTAAGAAAAAATAAGGCCAGTTTAAGCCAAACTTTTTAACTAGAAGGACCAAAACAAACAAACAAAAAGAAGTATTTTCTAACTTGTTTATGAGGCCAGCACAAACATATTACTAAATCTTGTGAAAAAAGAAGGGAAAATTACACATCAATGCTTTCCTGAACATTTAGACAAAAATCTGAAACAAGATATTAGCAAACCAAATCTAGTAATATATGGGAAGACTTATTTGTAACTTTTCAGTTGGGCTTATTTTGTGAATACAGATTTGATCTAAGATAAAAATAAAACTTTAGCAAACTAGGTCTAGAAATAAACTTCCTTGTAACAAAGATAATTTTTCTGATAAAGGATATCTATAAAAACCTTACCTTATATATATTATACTTAGTGTAATGTCTTCCAGGCATATCCATGCAAATGTTAGGATTTCCTTTATTTTTATGGCTAAATAATATTTAATTTTTGTGTGTGTGTCTGTGTATCTAATCTATATCCATATGCCACATTTTCTTTATTCATTCATCCATCGATGGGTTTTAGGTTGCTTCTGTATCTTGGCTACTGTGAATAATGTTGCAGTGAACATTGAAGTACAGATATCTTTTTGCGATTCTGATTTTAATTCCTCTGGATAGATACTCAGAAGTGGGATTGATGGATTATATGCTAGTTTTATTTTTAAGTTTTTGAGGAAACTCCATACTATTTTCTGTAGCGACTGCACCAATTTACATTTTCAACAGTATACAAGGACAAAGATGCCAGTTTCTTCACATCTTTGCTAATGCTTGTTATCTATTTTTTTTTTTAAATAACGGCCATCCTATCAGGTGTAAAGTGATATCTCATGTAGTTCTGATTTGCATTTTCTCTGATAATTATTGATGATTTCATAAGTATCCTTTCATATACCTATTGTTCATTTCCATGCCTAGCTTGGGAGAAATGTCTGTTTCCTTTGCCCATTTTTCAATTAAGTTGAAATAAACCAGATATAGAAGACAAATACTACATGATACCACTAATATGAGAAATCTAAAATAGTCAAACTCATGAAAGCAGAGAGCAGAGTGGTGGTTGCCAGGAGCAGGAGGAAGGGGCAAATGGGAAGAAAAGTGTCGGTTATGTGTCCTGGAGCTCTGGACATCATAGTTAACAATACTGTATTGTGTACTTAAAGATTTACTGGTAGGGTGTGTCTTGTGTTAAACATTCTTATCATTAATAGTAATAGTACTACTACTATTAAATTAAGAAGGCAGGAAGAAACTTTTTGAGGTCATGGATATTTTTGTGGATTGCGGTGATAGGTCATGAGTATATACTTACCTCCAAACTCATCCAGTTGTATACATTAAATATGAACAGCTTTTTGTATGTCAATCATAATTCCATAAAGTGTTTTAAAAAAATCAACCATTATTAATTGTATAAAAATAATATTTTATGTATGTGTGTTGGCAGATTTCCTTTCTGGATCATGGCTAAAAACAAGGTGCCCACTCTCATGATTTCTATTCAACATTATATTGGGTACTCCAGCCAATACAGCAGGAAAAATTAAAAATAAATACTATTTTATTTGAAAAGCAAGAAATAAAGCTGTCAGTATTTATTCATAGGTCAGATTATTGTATATGTAAAAAAGATCTATACACATCTACAGATAAATGATTAGAATTTAGAAGTGAGTTTACCAAAGCTTTTGTAAGCAAGTCATTATTCACAACTAATTGATTTTGATATACTAGCCAAACAATTAAAAAATTACAATTTAATAAATTTAATAAAAATTACAATTTAAATTATAAGTATAAATTTACAGTAGCATCAGAAATGTAAAATGAAATCCTAAGAATAAATCTAAAAAAATGTGTAAGATGTGAATTAGCTAAGAATAGCCAAGACACTCTTGAAGGAGAATGAGTAAGAAGATTTTTTCTTTTGAATATTAAGGTTTTTTTAAGGCTACAATAATTAAGACAGTGCATTATTGTTGCAACAATGGTCTAATAGACCAATGAGACAGAATAAATTTCCTAGAAACAGACCCACGTACATATGGGCACTTGATTTATGACAAATGTTATGCTATATCACAGAGGTCAAAGAATGGTCTTTTCAATAGATGTTTGTGGAACAAAATAGATCTCCATAAGGTTACAAAAAAAAAAGAAAGAAAGAAAAAGAAAAGGATTCTGACCTTTACCTAACACCATTAAAAAAATTAGTTATAGATGAATTGTGTATATAAATGTTAAAAGCAAGATAATAAATCTTGTGGAAGACAAGATAGAGATATCTTTGTAATCTCAGATAAGGGAAAGATTTTTGAATAGGAAAAAACACTTTTATAGAAAAAACTATTTATATTCAAATTTAGAACTTTTGTCCATTAAAGGAAATCATCAAGAAAATGAAAATGCTACCCCGAGAATCAGAAAAGATGTTTTCAACATCTAAAACCAGCCAAGGCTACTTTCTAAAATAAATAAAGAACTCTTAAAGATCAATTAAAAAAAGAAAAAATAAAAAGCCTAATAGGAAAATGGGCAAAAAAGTTGAACAAGGATTCTACAAAAAGATAAAATATTCACATGACAATGTATCTCCTTTTATTAGTAATCAATGATAATAGAGAAAATGTAAATTAAAACTCTGATGAGTTAAAACTACAGAATGGCTAATTTAAAAAACTTTTTAGCAACATGTTTTGGTAAGAATGTGGAACAATTGGACCAATTATACACTACTGGTGAGTGTGTAAATCACTGGTGAGTGACTCAACCATGCTGGAAAATGGCTTTGTCTGTGCTTTCCAAAACTGAAGATATCCACATCCTATGACCAGTTTCACCCTTAAGTAAACAGTCACCAGAAATTCATGCACACATATGTCAAAAGATTATTCACAATAGGCCAAAGCTGGAAACAACCCAAATGCCCATCACCAGTAGAATGGATAAAGAAAATTTAGTATATTCATATAACAGCATACAATTCGGCAGTGAAAGTGAGCAGCTACCGCTACATGCAAAACATCGATGAATTTCACAAACCTAGTGTTAAGTGAATCCAAACACAAAAGAATATATGTGTGATTCTTTTTATATAAGGCTTTAAACAGGCTAACATAAACTATAGTATTTAAGAATGCAAATTAGGTTATAAGATTATAAAGAAAAGCAAACAAGTGATTATCATAAAGATCATGATAGTAGTTACCTTTGGCTGGTGAGGGAGAGAGAAGCAGATGGGCTTCTGGGATGCTAGAAATGTTTTTATCTTGACCTAGGTCGTGGTTATACAAGTGTTCATTTTGTAATTACTTAATAAAGTGCACATTTACGGTTTAGGTACTTTTCTGTATGTGTGGTATAATTTTGCTCTACAAAAGAGATGGGGCAGAGTTGACAGACAAATGATAACTTGACTTCTACTTCCATTTCTTCCTCCTCCTCTTCCTTTTCTTCTTCTTTCTTTTTCCTGAGCATTACCCAGGCCTAGGAGTTCTAGAACTCTTTCATGTAAAAACAAAATAAATACCTTTTCCTACGGATTTTTTTTTCTTTTTACAATTTTACTCTCCAAAGAATAGTATTCTGAAGACCAGTGTTAAGATAAAAGAACTGACTGGAATCATTAGTCACCTCAGGGTTCCTCTGTTGTACTTTCCACATTCCATTCGTCTTTGCAGTTGTAGGGGCGAGAGGAGTCCTGCTGTTTGGGGCTTGGAGTTCTGAAAGCAGTGAATAAACTCTGGCTGAGATTTTAAAATACTCCTTGTTCATGGTGATATTAATGCTCTGAATTCTTCTTGGATAAAGGAATATTACACACTTGTAGATGTGGGCAGATCTGTTCAATGTTGAGAATGCTTGGAAGGTATTTCTGACCCCTGGAAATGAAGGCAGAACTTAATTTTTCTGTTTAGACTTTTCTACAGGCAGTTGCCCTTGGGAGGGAGATGTTGGAGACATATTCAGTTTCTGACACCTCTGTAACAATGAGTTCTTTGACATTGTTTTCCTTATCTAATGTCTGAGCACAGAGAGAGGTGAAGTAGAGGAATGTCTACTTCATTTTCTGTCTGTGGCAGAAAAAAAAAGGGGGGAACCAGGGAAGGTTAAGAATAGTCACTTGTCCTTTTGCTATTGACTTGTAAGAGTTACCTATATATTTTGGATATTAACCCCTTATCAGATACTTGGTTGACAAATCTTTTCTCTCTCATTATGTGAATTGCCTTTCACTCTGATTATTTTGTTGTTGTTGTTGTTGTTGTGCAGAAGCTTTCTGGTTTGATGTAGTCTCATTTGTCTATTTTTGCTTTTGTCATCTCTGCTTCTGATATCTAAGAAATCATTGCCAAGATAAATGTCATAAAGCTTCCTCCTTATATTTTCTTCTAGGAGTTTTGTAGTTGCAGATTTTATGGTTAAGTCTTCAGTCCATATTGAGTTGATTTTGTGTATTATGCAATGTAAGTATCCAGTTTCATTCTTTTGCATGTGGATATTCAGTTTTCCCAACACCATTTGTTGATGAAACTATCCTTTCCCCACTGTGTATCCTTGGTACTCTTTTTGAAAGTCAGTTAACAATATGGGCAAAGGACTTGAGTAGACATTTATCCCCAAAAGACAAATGACCAACAGGTATATGAAAAAATCCTCAACATCACTAATCATCAGGGAAATGCAAATCAAAACCATAAGGAGATATCACCTCATACCTGTTAAGATGGTTATTATAAATACAAGAGCAACAACAACAAAAAGCCCCCCAAAACACAAGTTGTTGGTATGAATGCAGAGAAATTGAAACCTTTGTGCACTGTTGGTGGAAATGTAAAATAGTGCAGACATTATGGAAAACAGCATGGAATTTCCTCAAAAAATTAAAAACAGAACTACTATATGATCCATTATTCCTACTTCTGGGTATTTATCCAAAGGAATTAAATCAGAATTGCAAAAATGCATTTGCAATCTCATGTTCATTACAGCAATATTTACAACAGGAAAGATGCAGAAGCAACCTAATGAATGAATAAAGAAAATGTGGTATATGCATACAATGGAATATAATTCAGCCTTAGAAAAAGAAAGAAAGAAATCCTATTACATGAGACAACAGGAATGAACCTTGAGGACATTACCCTAAATTAAATAAGCCAACAACAGAAGGACAAATACTGCATGATTCCACTTACTTCTAGTAAAAATAATCATACTCATATTCCTAGAAACAGAAGGTAGAAAGGTGAAGGGGTCTGGGAGAAGGGGGTATGGGGAGTTGCTATTCAATGAGTATAAAGTTTTAGTTGTGCAAGTTAAAAAGTTCTAGAGATCTTCTGTATAAACTTGTATTTATAGTTAATAATTCTCTACTTAATAATTTGTTAAGAAGGTGGATCTCATGTTATGTGTTCTTACTACTACACACAAAAATAGTCAGAGCATCCAAGCCTGACTTCATGAAGGAGATAGGGAGAAGACTGGGTGAAAGTGTTCTAGATTAGTTTAAGGAAGGTTCTACAAAGCTGCAGGGAGCCCTTGAGCCAAAGTTTGTGGATTTAAAATCTTAGGAGTCAGAGCCTTTAATCATTTATGCTCCCCGAAAGTCCAAGTGAAACCTCAAGACTGCCACAGCAAGGAAGGAAGAGGGAGTTGGTATTCTGAGGACAGTTTCCAGTGCGCCCCCTACCCACCTCCAAAGTGAGAACTTTAAATACTGACTAATCTTTGCGCTTTGAAAAATCACTGTGGGACATGAAGTTAATCCAGTGATTAAAGCTGAAACACAGTGGTCTTAACTGCCCATATCCTTCCAGCCTCTGTGAAGTGCCTGTTCTTGGGGGCACTCCAAGGCATCGCAGGAGATAGACTCTGGTGGCAGGGAGAGAGGTTCTCAAAGTCGGTATGGAAGGCTTTTGCTGAGTACTATTTCTTTTGGACAGTTTTTCTGCTGAAAGCACATACCATAATCAGATAAGACCAACCCTTGAATCCTGCCTTTGGGAAGACTACACTTGGCTCTGTTCAGGAAGAGAAGGGAGAGGAAGTCCAGGTTCTGGTGTTCTTTTTCTCTCAGTGTCCTGAACCAGCCCCATTGGACATGACTTATCTCTCTTGGGATCTCAGCATTTCCCACCCTCCTTTCCTCTGGAAGACTCTGATGCCTGGGAGCAGGGATCATGCATTTATCTTCTCCTTCCTCCCCACAGGGCAGGCCATAGGGCCTTCCCTTGCTTTCTCCCCAAATAGCCTTCCTTCCCCTCAAGGCTCCTTTGAATACTCTTCCAGGAAGCATTTGTGGCTTACTTCAACCAAAGCTCATTATCCCCAGGGCACTTGCAGTGTGAACTGAAGACACGGGGCACGGGGTCTGCATTATTGTCTAATTGTTTCTTTGTGTATCTTGTCCTTTTATTAGACAGGAAGCTCTCCTAGGAATCTTTTCTTTATGTCTATCAGATCATCAGGCACACAATAGGGCTTCAAATAAACAATCAACAGGACTCCAAGGTCAGGATCTATACTGATGATTACTTTAGGAATCTAAATGCGAGAATATTACATTGTCTCTGGAAGCAAGACAAACCTCTAGAAGCAAAACTAGTTTTAGAGAGAGATGGTAGCATTTTCTTTTCTTTTTTTTAATTTTTAAAAATGTTTTATTTATTTTTGAGAGACAGCATGAGCAGGGAAAGGTCAGGGAGAGAGGGAAACATAGAATTCAAAGATGGACTCCAGGCTCTGAGCTGTCAGCGCAGAGCCCGACGCGGGGCTCGAACCCATGAATCGTGAGATCATGACCTGAGCTAAAGCCAGAGGCTCAACCAACTGAGCCACCCAGGCGCCCCGATGGTAGCATTTTCAACATGAGGAGCGTGAGGAGCATGCTGGTGAAGAGTCCTATGGCAAAATGAGAATGGGACTGCAGGTGTTGGAGTCATCATCATAGGGTGGAGAGTTTTACTCTTGTCAGCACGTGCTTACTCAGCATGGCACTGAACCACTCTCAAAGCAGTTGGGAGCATGTATCAGACATAAAAGTTCTTCTCAGAGAGTAGCTAGCTAATCTCTGTAGGATGAGACACTGACGCACTAAACAATAACCTAAAATTATTTAAATGAAAGTCCAAGATAACAGAAGTGATGTGTATCCAGGTGTGTAGTTGACAAATGAGAGATGCAGCCAGTAAGTCCTATTTGTTTCAAAGAAAGAGAAAAGTCTAAGGTACAAACTTATACTGAATCTTTAAAAATGGGAGAGAAACAGAGAAAATCTCAAGTGAGTGCAATTCATTAGCAAAATAGGAAGGTGGGAGTGTGCATGTCATCTTTGGACATATTCAGTAATGTCTAAGAGATTCCAGTTATAAGGAGATTCCAGGATAAGGCTGTAGTTACACCAGGGAGCCTCGCCTATCTGACATTAACATACTTTTGCAGGAAATGTGACATAAAAGCAAAGGTGCCTAGTTTAGAAGTCATGGTCCTGAGCTCTAACCCTGCTATACTATTTACTATTGGTATGATCTTAAAGATAGTTAATCTTCCCAACTCTGTTTCCCATCTATAAAATAAACCCCTGTCTATGTTAAAGGGCTTTTGTGAAGAGCCAAAGAGAAAAAATTTGTGAAAAACCCATAAATGCAACAGTTAATGGATGTTGGTTATTATCATTATATTTGGCCTCTTTAATATACACAGTGTCTTCTCCATTCTCTGAATTCTTTCTTTCTTTTTTTTAAAGTTTATTCATTTATTTTGAGAGAGACAGAGGCAGCACAACTTGGGGAGGAACAGAGAGAGAGAGAGAGAGAGAGAGTCCCTAGCAGGTTCTGAGCTGCCAGCACAGAACCCAAGTTGGGGCACGAACTCAAGAAAGCATGAGATCATGACCTGAGCTGAAACCAAGAGTCAGACATTTAACCAACTGAGCCACCCAGATGCCCCTCCCATTCTCTGAATTTTTAAAGATGCAAATGTTTATATCATTAATTTTGACCAACCTATACCACCTATTATCTCTTAATTGCTTCATAGATTTGTAGGAGCTTCTTAGATAAAAAACTCACTGTGGGCAAGAGCTGTTTCTTAGATATTCACCAAATGCTGAGAATATTGGGGTACATGCTAGGTACTCAAAATATTGTTCTAATGATTGATTTCTATATCCATGAGGACTGAAATAATCTCCAAAATATTTCCAGAGGAAGTAGATCTTAAGGTTGACTTGGATGGATGGGTCAGTAACAACAGGTACTATTCAAGGCATAAGATACCTGGTAGGGGGAATGATGTGACCATAGTGGCAGAGTTTTAAAAAAGATTTTCTGGATGTCTGATTCCTCTGAAACATTCTACCAGGTTTTGAAGTCATTTTTTATTCTGATGCTTTGTGAGAAAACCAAATTAAACAAAACCAAAAGAGAAAATACCCATCTAGCAGCTGGACAGCTAAGTTATTTTTAGGAAGAGGAGAAGAAGCCAGGGTTTGGAACTCAGCAAAACATCGCACCTTGTTTGGGGTTGACCAGTCCCTGGAAATGTAGAAGTCTAAGCATTTTCTCAGCTGTAACTCTCCAGCACATGTGTATTTGAAGGGAAACTTAATCCATCTGTTTCTAATTCATTTACATTGAACTTATCAAAAAAGCTGTTGACACGTCCTTTGCCTGGCCAAGTTCTCCATGGGTTTTCAGGAAATCCCAATATATTATTGAGTTCCTTTTGGCATCCTAGGGTTATTGGGTTTTGTCTTTCCTGGCAACACAGGGAGAGTGGTGAATGCTCTAAATTGGAGTCATTCCGAATCTCCAAAGCTCTGCTCTTTCCTCAGAATCTCTATGGCTCCCAGAGTCTGACCTGGTTGGAAAAAGAACAAAATAAATGGCACCCCAAGGTTTCACATCTCTCCTTGCTCCTAGCAGAGTCTGAGGGATGGTCCAGGAGAGGGAGAAAACTGTTTTAGAGGCAATTTGGTCAGTAGACTAATGTATATGATGAGGAGAGTTTTAATTCTAGATATTGTGTGACTTTGGGCAAAAGAAGTTCCTTTTATATTCTTCAGTTCCCCATAGTAGGACTATGATATTGCAATTTTGGATCTGTGTTATAGAGATAGCTTCTGTGGTTGGTGTGTGGTTTGTGACTTTGGAAACACATATCACAGTAAGATATTATTTTCCAGATACCCAGAGGACAGTCCTGGCCCCTTGAGTAGAGTGTGTTCTGGGTATCCCATATCTAGCAATGGCCTGGACAACAATGAATTGTTCATCCTCACTCCTTCTTAGGGTTGGTGAAGGGTCTGGCTTGGGTGTGTAGTCCAAGTTCTGAGTGATACTGACTGATCCACAAAGGGGTTAGATTATTGATAGCTGAGTCCCCCAGCCTTTCTACTTAATACAACCACTTGGGCAGCCATGCAAGGAGATTTGTGTCCCTGCCAGCATAGACATAGCTAATAACTCAATGGAAGAGATAAACATGTACATTCTCCAGAGAACTGAAAGTTGAAAAGGACCTTTGGAACTCATAACACTTCTCTTTAAATATGAGGGAAATTGGGGCTCTAAGAAGCAAGATAATGTGCCTGGCACTTAGCAGATATTGATTTTATGCCAGCCCTATGCTAAGTATGATCATATTTAGCAGCACTGGATGGAAGATATTATTAATCTCATTTCACAGATGAAGTAACTGGGGTGCAAAAGAGGCTGATAACTGGCCAAAGTCACTCAGTGAGCAAGTTATGAACTAGAAGTTGAATTCAGCTCTGCTAACTTCAAAAGCCAATTGACATAGAGCTAGCTAGTGAGGGATCAGACTTCAGAATCCTGGATCTCCCAGCCAAAGAATATTCTGAAATGTAAAAGTTGGGTTATACCTCCAGTGTTTGTGCCCTCTCCACTACAGTATGTCCCAGTGTCTGGGATCTGCCTAAGGGTTAGCTGGCTGGGGAGAAGAGGCCAGAGGCAGAAGTGGAAAGTGATAGAGGGTAAAGCAGGTAGAGGGGAAGCTGATCTCCCACCTAATCAGAGCCAGCCTCTGTGAGTGGCCTCCAAAAATTCCCATATGGTCACTATGACAGAGCAAGGGTTAGAAGCCAGCAGACAGCAGTGACCAATCAGTTCAAACAAGGATCAACAGAGCACCATACTAGTAAGACCCTTGTCACTTTCCATCTTTTCTATCTATCCTTTTTTGCCCCAACACTAAGGGCCAAAGGCTTGAGGTTGAGAGAATAATAGGAGATGTCCTAAGAGTAGATCAAGCTCCCATCTTTTCCTTTGGGCCAGCACCTGGCCAGTGTTAAGAGAGGAAATGAAGCCAGATTAGACATCTGATGGAGTTCTGAACAAGGCTCAGCGTATTTGTGGGGCGGGGGGGTTGGTATTTTTTTTTTTTTAACAATTGGAAATGATTAGGCAGGAATGGATATGCCTAGGTTGTTATTAAAAGTGGGAATAGGGATTTGTCAGGGCTGGTTTGAAACAGGTATTGGGGAAAAAGAAAATCATTTCATGTTTGTGCCCCATGAGTTCTAACTGTTCAATGGGCTGATTATCTTCTTCTCTTTTTTCCGACTATCTATATCAATGGGGAATATTAAAATGGAATGGTTCTTAGATAAGAACCTTTTGGGTGTGTTTTGCTTGGGTCTGCATTCCATGATTTTGGCCAGAAGTAAAAGACCCAGATACTGCCAGGTCGGCTGTTCTTCCCAGATGAGCTACTCAGCACACACAATACCCAGACATGGAGAGAAAAAGAGAGAGAGAGATGGACAGACACATCGACAGACAGACAAGATATCAGGGAGGGAAAGGGGCCAGATATAAGGGACAGAGGGGGCAAGGAAATAAAGCAGAGAGAGAAAAAGGTTGAGAGAGTAGGAAGATGGGAAGGGAGTGGGGGAGGCAGAGAGAAAAGCAGAATGAAAGAGGGAGAAGGGGGTCAGGGGAGAGGCATGGGTTTTGGGGTCAGAACTGGAGCAGTCTCCTGCCAGGCCCGCTGCCCAGCCGGCTGCTGGAACATCTGTATCCTGGCAGGGGTGTTTCCAAATGGAGCTACCTCTTTCTTCCTTGGACTTCTTCCTTGTGCATTGGAGTGCCTGCCCAGTTATGCCCCTCCCAGACTGCTTGCCTTTCCACTTATTAATCAGCCACTTGTGTCTAAACAGCTAAATCAGCTCTGAACATGGGTGATGGGTAAGCAGTTGAGGCAACCCTGGGGTCAGGGAGTGGGGAAGAAGTGTTTGCTCTTGGACTTCACAGTCCTAGGCACAAGAGGAGCTGACTGGCAGCAGCAATGCTGCCCTGGTCTCTTCTCAAATAGCTGAATTTATGGAAGGAGGACTAAGTAGAGTGAGTGCCTTGGGACAGAGTCACTGTATGAGCTTGGTGAACTGAGTCTTATTGTCAGTTCCATCATCTGTAAAACAAGGAGCTGAAGTCCTTTCTTGAGGATTTTGGGAAAGAAGATGTTCACACAATCTTATTTGGACATTTCTTTACTATCTGGTTCCTGAGTTTGGATAGAGAGTTCAAATGGGAGTTGAAAGCTGTTATTTTCCCCTCAATGTCTCTCATCTTTCTGCAGCATCTCAGGTCTGTGGTGGGGTCCTACCACAAGGGTCCCTGCAGTGGTGTCCATCTTTGGAGGTGCCAGATGATTTCAGATGTCAGGGTCAACCTTCAGCCCTGGAAAGAGAAAAGCTTGTTCCCTAGGCATCCCTGACTTCTGTGGTGTCCTCTTAGTTTCTTTGAGGGTCCCCCATCCCTGGGTGTCACCCTCAGGCAAGCCCCCTTCTCTGGCTTTTAGCCACAGATAATTAATCTCTACTAAGCTGCCACAGACCTGAAAGTTTCCAACAGCTAATTCTATGGAAAGAGGTTCTTATTTAGCCCTTCCCTGGGAAATCTAATTTTTAAAGACCATCTTGCTCTTTCCCCAGATGGCTGTTCTCCTGGCCCTTCCTTTTCTTCCTCTGCCTCCTTCTTTTCCTGATTCCCATGGCCCCTGAGGAAGATGTCCTGGGAAGTGGGGCCAGGCTGGGCCACCATCCATGACCAGTGGGGGGTGATCTCAGGTGACCTGCTCATCTCTGTGCTGGGGTCATGCAGGAGACCTGGAGCCTACTATGTGCCATTCTGTAATTCATCTACCCCTGACAGCAGCACTACTAGGCAAGCGCTATCATTGCCCCTTTTGCAAATGAGGACATTAGGATGTTAGGGCTCAAAAGATTATGAAAATAGCCTAAAATCATATCACAGCTACTGGTAGAGCTTGGATTTTAAGGAGAGCGTGGAATGCTTGGATACTGACTGTCTTGGAGAAGTGTGACAAGGGGACATTAAAACACTGCCTGTACTCTGCCCCCAGTGGGTCTCACATCACTCCCAAGTCAAATCCTTGTCACTTTTCAAAGACAGCTTCAGATTCAGTTCTGCTGGGAAAGTCCCCCAGTCCTCCTCACATCCTTCCTCTCCACCCACCATCTTGAGCTACTACAGTGTACGCAGGAAAAACTAAATAATTCATTCTTCATGTGGGTCTCCTTCTTCTGTTGGGACTAGGAGCTCCTGGCTGGCCCAGATGGGGCTTTCATGGTCTTGCTCCCTGACCCCTCCTTTTATGCACGATGCTGATGAAGAAACTGAGTGATCAGCATAGCTAAGCCAGAAAGATATCTGGGCTCCCATTTGGCTGGCTCTGACCTGAGCTGGCTTTGTCCCTTTGAAGGGTTCCACAAGAGGGTCCCTTTGCCTGCAGGTGCTTAGCTGGATTCCTACTGAAGACAGCAGAGTGCAGAGGCATGGCTGGTTGCCCGCATAGGTTTACTCTGCCACAGACAGGCCCTCCTCCTAGTCCAACATCCTTGTCCTCAACATCAGCAAACTTGTTGGCTTTACTTCCCTTATCCTCACCTTTGTACCCTAAACTTCCCTAGGACATGGTGCTGGTGGGTAACATTAACAATTGTCACCTTCCGACATTCATGAAATCTTTCTACTAAGACACTTAGCTTCCCAGATGGAATTTCATATGTCCTTTCTTGTAAATCTTGTTGTTGGGCTTACTGAGCACAATACTATTGGGTACCCTGCTTCTACTGGGCACTACTATCTTCTCTGCTCTGAGCCCCAGGCCCTACTTCAGTCCTCCTGTCCCAAGCACCCCTGCCATCTGCTGCTGGGCACCACTGCAGCTGTAGCCGCCTTCTCCACAGTACAAGTGACACTAGAGACAGCAGCTATGTAGCTTCAGTGAGTTAGAGAATGCCTCCCTATCCTTCTGTGTGATACACGTTTGGTGCCATCATAAGTAGAAGCCTGTCTGATAACTGGCAGCATTTTTTATGAAGTAGTTTTTACTGGATTTTTCTCATAGCCACTTTCCCCCTTAGACCTGAGACATAGCTGGATGGGGAGGTGCATACAGCTGCCCTCAATGACCTTTCTCTACCAACCAGTGCATCTGTGTTCCTGGGGCAAGCTTCGCTTCCTGACTCTTAATTTATCTTAAGAGGTTTTTGTTTGTTTGTTTGTTTGTTTTTACCAGGAAGATGCTTAGCCCCTCATGAAACAGATGCCCAGTGGATTCACCTCACCTGATTTTCAGATCTGCCTTGATCCCACCAGGAACCTACTGTCCTGACCCCATGTGCCTCTTTGTCATCTCCTCTGTGCTCTTTCTTCCTGTACTTTCGCTGTGCCCTTGCTCCTGTCTGGAGCGAGTAGAGATGTACTTCTGTGTTGTGATGTCTGCTGGTATCTTTTTTCCACTCTAAGCAACTAAATCTCACTTCTCCTTCAAGGCTGTCCTGAGCACCTACTGCTTTGAGAATCTTCCCTTGATTATTGAATTCTGCACCACAGCTCCTTCTGTTCAGCTCCTACAGCCCTGATTTGGAGCCACCCATACAATTATGTGACCATTTATCCTGTACTGCAGACCAAATTTTTGTGTCCTCTCTCAAAGTTCCCGTGTTGAAACCTAACCCTCAATGTGATGGTACTTGAAGGTGGGGCCCTCAGAAGGTGATTAGGTCATGAAGGTGGAGCCATCATGAATGGGATTAGTGCCCTTATATGAGACCCCAGAGAGCTCTTGCTACATGAGGACATAGCAAGAAGATGGCTGTCTATGAACCAGAAAGAGGGCTCTCGCCAGATACAAGTCTGCTAGCACTTTGATCTTGGACCTCTAGACTGTGGGCAATAAATTTCTGTTGTTTATAAGCCATCTATTTGATGGTAATTTGTTATAGCAGCCTGAATGGACTAAGACACCCCTCAAGTTGTTCTCTACCTGATGTCATCTCTCCCTGTCTATACTGGATGTCTCTTGAGGTATTGGAGCATGTCATTTGCTTCTCTTGCTTGTTGCAAAGAAGTCACTGCTTATTGGTGCTCAGCAAACCTTTTAATGCCTGAGTGAGTAAAACCAAGGACATGGTTGACATGGGGCTGGGACGTCCTGGTAGCCCAATTTCATCTGGTGATTAGTCCCTTTCTTTGTGCTGCCTTAAAATCTCAACACGGTTAATTAAAATGCACTAAGAAGACTGGGAATGGCATCTTCCATTTTGCAAACCACACTCTATTGGGTTCTGCCCTCCTCCCCTCAGCCACCCAGTTGGCCTCCCTGAGAGCGAAAGTGCCTACAGCCCCCTTCCAGGTGTTACTGCTCCACCTCTAAGGAGGAAGATTTAGTTGTATGGATTTTGGCAAAGGTTTAAAGCCAGCAATAAATAAGAGAAAATTCAGCACACCATTCTGCATATTTTATAACTCAGTCTAATAAAGAAATAATCCAAGATGGCACCTGCTAAGAAAACTAAGTTTATTGAAATATGACTGTAATATAGAAAAGATGGCTAATGCACTAGGCTGCAAGATATTAATGCTCTACACTTCAGCTAGTGTGTTTAAAAGAAGTCTCTCATGTATTTTATTTTATTTTATTAGGAGCCATATCATTAGCTTTTAAAAACGTTGTGAGTGAGAAAGAGAAGAAAAGAGATTTGAACTATTTAAAAAAAAAAACACACACCTCAGCAACTCAACCAGCCTTTCTCTACAGACGAAACAAACAAACCAAAAAAAAAAAGTTTTTTTCATAAACATTTTTTTTTCCGGCTGGGATATTAGGACAGTATATTAAATTCCCCCAAAAGGAGGCCCTAGAACTATTTACATAATAATGTCTCCACTGTGGTTGTGACAGATGGGCTTCACTGACGCAGACATACTGTTAGGGGCTTAGCAATAGATTAAAAAAAAACACCACAATACTGTGTAACATAATAAAAGTGTATTGTAATGTACATCATAACTTGTGGCCAAGGTTAAATTTGCAGTCGGAGTATGAAAGTCGTATTCCATTATACAAAATAGATGTTACACGGAAAGGCATTAAAGATGAGTTGACTCAACCATTTATTTTTAGTTTATATTTTATTCCATTTTTGTTGGCCCTACTTATGCAATATTTTTTAATCATATGAAATGGCATCGTTATGTGCCCCCTACCCCTACCTCATAGTGAGGGGCAGCCTGAAATCTATATACTTTCTCAGCTTTGTGTTTCAGGGGGTCCTGAGATTTTACACTATGGAAAATGGCTGGTTGTATGTTTCTTTTTTGTTTGTTTGTATGTTTCATTCAAAGCCTTTTGCTGGAGCTGAGACCAGCAATGGCCTCTGAGAGTGGCCTTCTTTGGTTTATATGGAATCTTTGGAGACAAGCTATAGTTCCAGGGACTTTCCCCACCCTATCAAGAGGTGATGTGGACATGAGAACAGAGACCAATGGGAACTTTCCCATGGAGGATGGATTGTAAACTCCATCCTAGGCGACACTTTCTTGTCCATGGCTTGACCACTGACTTCAACTTGATGGTTCTATCCCATGAAGTCACCCTGTTTCCACCAGCATGTGCTCCAAGGCATTGCATGAAAGGGGTGCTCTCTTTGTGAGGAAGTATTTATGGGGTGGGGGATCTGCTAGAGGCATTTTAACCTCATCTATTGCCTTAACTCTCCAGGTGCCTTTCAGTGTTAATAGGACGATATGTTTTAGAATCACATAATTTTGGAGCTAGAACAAGACATTTGTGCAGATAATTGTTCCATGTGCCTCATTTCTGTACCCATAAAATGGGAATCCTTTGGTTCCTACTTCATGGAGGTGGTTGTGAGGTTTTAATAAAATAATACAAAGTGCCTAGCATGTAGTAAGTACTCCACAAATATTAGATATTTCATATTATGACTATAAATATTGCACTTAGAGCTGATCTTCTGGAAACTAAAAAAGGTGGAGAACCCTGTTTTCCCCCTTTATGACCTTTTTCTCTTTTTCTATTCCTGCATCTCTTTTCAGGCCAGAGATTAGCCCTTCCTTTCATTCTTTACATACCTTTGCATTTCATCCTCTTGCTTTCTGCATGTCCAAAAGTATCCATTTTTCAAGACTCTACTGAAATTTCCTCTTCTCCCTCAACTAGCTGTTCATTTCTCCAAATTGACAAGCTCTTGTCTTCTCTGAAACCCAGAGCAACTTGTATCTGCTCATTCATTTGGTGTCAATTTGTGGATGGAAATTGGAGAGAGTGAAATATTCACTCCTAAGAAGAGCTCTGAAGCAACCAAGATTCTGCAAGTGGGAAGCTTCATGTTACTGAAGACTGAACGAGTGGCCATATGCCTTTGTGGGGATGCTAGGGCAAATTAAAGCTTTCTAGGAGGCTAGAGTTGGAAGTGCTCTGAGAGTTCATCCAGTCCATGCCTCACCTTTAAAATATGAGGGTAGTGGAAACTGAGGCCCAGGTAGGCAGGAGGCTGCTCTGCCAGGAGTCCCACAGCTCAGTAGTGGTACAGCTGGCTCTGAGCCTCAGCTGGTCAGTCACCCTTCCATGATGTTATAGAGGCTGTACCAGGTATGGAAATTAACTGGAAGACTTCTAAAGTCTAAGATAAAAAGCTGTCCATTGTTGTCTTGAATTTTATTTTTT
Source organism: Suricata suricatta (assembly GCF_006229205.1). Lineage (NCBI taxonomy): Eukaryota > Metazoa > Chordata > Mammalia > Carnivora > Herpestidae > Suricata > Suricata suricatta. Next base: position 34,264,441 of record NC_043713.1, on the reverse strand, counting down.
TAGTCGTATAAAGTTTTGCATATTGGTGAATGATCTTTCTAACTATTATATATTTAATGAAGACAGGACTGCATTAACTGCTTCTGTGTACACAGCACATGTAGTATACAGTAGGACAAATTTTACTACAAGGTGGTCAGTTACTATTTGTTAATCCAATTTAATGGACTTTAAACTAGTCTGACTTATTTTCTTAAATTTAGACCTTATAATATGCAGATGGCAAGACCCTGAAGAAGCTGCCAAAGGGAAGGAAGGATGAAAGAAAGAGCTAGAGGGCCTCTAGGGAGAGAGCCCTGGACATACAGTAGCTGGTATCAGTAATCATGGGAGGTTGGGAATGCTGTCCAGGCCAGCAACACTTTCCATTGTTGGGTGAGTAGTGTCACATGTGAGAATAGCTCATGGAGAAGAGTGAGGCTTTAGATAGGAGCCAGTACTTTGGGGACAGGCCCCAGGTGTATCTGAGGAATTGTGCATCTCTTCATTGTCCTGGGTCTTTTGTGAGGTGCTCTCAGGAGTTGGGATACCAGGTTCTGGGTGGGGAAGTTGGATGATAGTGTCTACCTAGTGGAGGCAGCCTGAGGAATTAGGAGAAAGCCACCTTTACAGAAGGCCACATACCTCGTGGTTTTGTGTTCCTCTCACTTCCCTCCTGGTATCCTTCTGTCTTTAATCAAGTCTTGTTTGGTGATCCAGTCTTGTGTCAGGATGTTCTGGGTGGCCAACAGGTGGTTGTTTCTGTCCTAAGCATATAGGGCAGAATTTAAAGCAGAAGTAGTGTCATCTTTAGGTCATCATGCTGGTAAGAATATCTATATGCCTATGGCAGAGATGGACTTTGGAGGAATACCTAGGATCTTAGGGAGAAGTTCCTGCTCATCAATGGATTCTTTTTCCAACACAGCTCAGGAGGTTTGGGTTTTACTATTTAAGGGAGGGGGCTTTTCCCTGCAAGAACCCATTCAGTAGAGGCCCGAGATTTCACTCTAATCAAATACATTAACCTTGCTTTAAGCAGTTTTTAATTATGATCTTTTTTGCTTTGGTTAACACCAGCAACTTCTTAGAAGACATCAGAGATTGGTAGAGCGCATAGCCTCTCAGTGCTCTATCACAGCTTGAGGAACTCTAAGGCATAACTTTAACTAATAGTCCTCCTTTGGGGGCCAGGACAAGATATTCAGGAAAAGAGAGGGTTAGAGGAACCCCCCAGCCCAGACCATAAGCCTGGCTCAGAGAATTTAGTCTGGGCTTGCTCACCTGGGCTCCAGCAACCTTGGAGGCACCTTTGGAGAGGGAATTTCTAGAAGGACAGCTCTGAATTCTTACTGTTTCAGATAATGGAACCTCAAGCACATTCTGAGCATATAGCTACCTTCATGGAGTTATTTGAAGAGTACTGGAAAAATGCTTTTGTTCATATCAACATTGTCCAATAGAAATGTAACATGAGCCACAAATGCAAGCAACAAATGTAACATAAAATTTACTACTAGCCATATTTTAAAAAGTAAAAAGAAGCAAGTAAAATTAATTGTATTAATTTTTAAAATTTAATTCAGCTTAAAATATTCTAATTTTAACATATCATCATTATAAAAGTTATCAAGGGGTGCCTGGGTGGCTCATATATAGTTGAGTGTCCAATTCTTGATTTTGGCTCAGGTCATGATCTCATGGTTCGTGGGTTTGAGCCCCACATTGGGCTTCATGCTTACAACATGGAAACTGCTTGGAATTATCACTCTCCCTCTCTTTCTGCCTCTCCTCCATGCTCTCTCTTTCTCTTAAAATAAATTAATACAGTTTAAAAATAAGTTAAAAAATTACTGAGATATTTTACAATCCTTTTTTTTCACAATAAGTCTTTAAAATGCCACATTTATTTACAATTTAAAAAGTCTCAGTTGGGATCAACCACTTCCTAAGTGCTCAATAGTCCCATGTGGCTGGTGGCCACCATATAGGATAGCACAGGTCTCAGTGATCTCTTTTCTGCCGAAATTCTGCCATTTGGGCTTGGGGAGGCAAGTGGATTAAGGGATTGTTACCTGTTCTAACTCAAATTTCCTTTGAATTCTTTATCATGTTATTGGCCTTTAACCACAGTGATCCAAAATTCAACATCTCTTTTCAGTGTTGTTGGGGTAAAAAGATGACTAAGGATTTAGCACTGCTGGTGGGTTTTTGGATATCAAGGCCAAAGGCAGCCGTAGGGCCATTCTCTGGAAGGCATTGAGCTCTGAGGAGGACAAACAGTTGACAGGAGGATGGGAATGGCCTTAAGGAAGTGCCCTGGCCACACGCAGGAGAGGAGTGAGGAGAGGGACTGGTAGATTCCCTAGTCTGCCTACACAACTTCAGAGTAAATCACGAATCTCTCTGAATCTCACCTTCCTTATTTGTAATGTGGGGATAATGAGCCCTTTCCTGCTTTCCTCAAAAGAACATTGTGAGGCCCCAGTTCTGTGGTTCATAGAAAGTAGCTTTGTGTAAACACTAAAGTCCCTCACTCGTGTACATTGCTAGCCATCCAACTGCGAGTCTTCCAGCAGGGCTGCTGTGGCTAATGCAATGGAAACAGATTTTGTTAAGGGTCTGGGCCTAAGCCAAGGACTATAGATGGGGAGGAGGTGACAAAGAGGGAGTAATTCCTGCCTCATTTGGAAAGAGGAGACTCAGATGGAAACAATGATAATTCTCATGAAGAGGGTTGCAACAGAGAGTAAAGTGGGGGCAGTGGAAAGGGCATGGTATGAGCCTTGGTATAGGAAGGGTCAGTTGTGGGATACAGAGGCTCCCAGGCAGGATGCAGAAGGTTTGAAGAGGCAGAGCAAGAGAGAAGAGACTGTTCCTGGTAGAAGGCACAGCACAAAGGCGAGGAGGGAGAATGAAAAGTCATAGTCTGGGGGTAAGGAGAAACCTCCTGATTAGGACAGATGTGAGGAACAGAGAGGGTAGCTCACAGGATCCCTTCCTTGTGAGCACCTTTCCCAGAGCATTAGATGTCAGGCAGAGACCACACTTCTGATGCCCAAGTCTTATGTTGTGCCCTGAAATGGGCCACCCACTGCAGAGGAGACGAGCCCACTTGAGCTAAATATTAAGTACAATCACAGCCATGGTGGGGATGCTCTGCTAATCACAGGATGCTCTGGGCAGCTCAGTGAAAGAGAGTCTGATCTCAGACCATCTCTCTACTGCACATGCTAATTCCAGGAACAAAACCAGATGGGGCCCTGAAAAAACTAAATTGTCAGGCATTTCCAAAGTTTCCAGAGACTTCTGGCTTTTGAGTCATTTCTTTATTTAGTATCAGTTTAATATTTACTCTGTTTTTAATACCAGATTGTTTCCCACCATGAACCCATACAATTTCTCACACACACACACACACACACACACACACACACACACACACACATTCGAAACCACATAAACTGTGGGAACATGGAAGGCAGAACTGTTCTAATTTGAGAGCAATGATTTAAGACTCCAGGTTCAGCTGATGTATGAGACTTTTAATCAGGCACCCAACAGGTAGCTGTGGGAATGACACCAGGGGCACACTTGTCCCCTTTTCTTTCCTCTCCTGTCAATTCTCTATTAGCTTCAATATCCTATAAGCCTTGGGGGTCCTCGCTTGTCATTTGTCTCTCTGTCCTTAGGTAAATCTTTTCCTAAGGTTTGGTTGGGTCTAGGAATGTGGAATTTAGAAAAGCCAGATTACCTTTGTGATTTTTTTTTATCAGTTTGTGTGGATGTAGAAAGCTTAAAAAAAGTGTCCTCTGCCTCAGAAGTCCTCTGCCCTGACCATACTATCTCCAACTCTTTCTCTGAACTGCTCTTATTCTGCCCAAAGGATCCACTGTATATGGATTTGAATGATGTGTTATTTTCTAATGTTTTTTTATTGTTCAGGAAACTCAGGCAGGGACCAGTTCCATCTTTTCTATGTATTCCTCACATTTAGCACAGAACTAGGTTCAACTTAATAAATATAGGATAGATGGATGGTTGTATAAACACAAGATCATTAGTTTACAAAATAATTCCATTTGCCAGTCAAATCTTGATTTTAAACCCTGAACCAATTATCTGAAATGAAGCCCTGTTTTTGTCCAGACATTTAACACCAACCAAAGAAGGGGAAACCTAATTCCTAACAAATCTTCATCCCAGCCCTGACTGCCACTGCCATATAGGTGGACTGAGCCATAAGCATAACCATACTGAAATGACCCATCAAAGGCAGCTGGATGCAAGAATGGCCTCAGTGGTGCTGGAAAAATAAAGATGATGGAAAATCTGATTAATTTAGGGTAAATCATGCCATTGTGCATTGTTCTCCAACTCTTCTGGCTGTTCAGATTCTGCCTTGCCCACTGAGCAATACATTGCTGAGCAATACCCACTGAGCAAGGATTGAAGTCTCCTGGTTTTTGAAGTCAAGGTTGGGTTCCAGGAATTTCTCCTGACTTGGAGTTAAATTTCACCTCTAGAATTAGAATCTGCTTAGTTTGCACCAAAGGAGGAGAGCTATATAGACCCCAGGGGTCCCAGTGATAATGGCATTATGACTTCAGTCTTCAAGAAGGGGAGCTAGTGTATACAGTGCGCTGTCTACAGATATTGTGCAGGCATTTTCAAATACACAATTTTGCCTAACTTCGATGACAACTTTATGATTGAGGATTATTTTAGATGAAATTGAGGTTAGGCAGCTTGCTGAGTGTCACATAGATGCCACCCAGACCTGACATCTCTGCCATGCACCCACAGACAGACTTTGAATGGAGAAGAATGGAATGGAAAAGAATGGAATGGATAAAGAATACAGTGGAAAGCACAGGATGGATTAGAATGGGATTAATCTGTGTTTCCACATTTCCCTTTTTCTCCTCCCCAAGAGGGTCTGATAAATTCCTCCCACATTGAAATGGGACAGCTTAGTCCATAGGATTTGCATCTCAAGGGACTTCAGTGGTTTGAAAGGGAAGTACCTCCAGAGCTTGGACATCAGACACCTAACTGAGGGTGAGGGGACACCAGGGCCAGGCATGCAGAGACCCTAAGGACTTGAAAAGCTGCTGCCCTATGTTTAAGTGTAAGGCTGCTTACATCTGGTTATCTCCTTTCTCTGCCAGCCCACTCCTCTCTGCCCTTCCCTGTCTGGCTCTTCTGCTTTCTTGCTTTCTTTTCAGGACCCTGAGTTGCTAGGCAACTCTGGTCTGGAGCTGAGCTTCTCACCGAGGCGAGCAGCCTCCACACAGGGACGGGGAGTTTGATGGAGCCTGTGATTATATGTCTCTGTGCAGAAAGGAAGACAACAGCGGCCACCTCCCTTCACACCCCTCATGGCTTCCTGGAGAGGAGATGAGAGGGCTGGGAGGGGAAGCAAAGCTTTGCTTAGGCCATTTGCCATCTCTCTTTCCTGTTCTTCTGCTTCCCTTTCCCACTAGCAGGACTTCCTTCCATGCAGGCCCCAGAATTCTCCTGGTGCCCTTGGCCTCCTGCCCCACTCAGACTCACAGTGATCTGGACTATCCTTGCCTGGAGGCCTTGAACACTTTGCCTGGAGCTGCATTCAGCTATTATTCCGTCAACTTAGGCAGACCTCCATGGCTTGCCTTAGCAAAGGTAATTAGGCCTTAGTGCGGGGTAAGGGAATGCAGGGTCCTTCTGCACTTGGAGCCTAGAGAGGTGAGAGTTACATATATGTCTGTTGTGTTCAGGTGACCCAGGGGAAGGGATGTTACTGTTCATGCTTGTCCCTGGGATCTGTAGGGCAGCCATAGTGCCAGACTGAGTAGGGGTAAGAACTCAGAGGACAGCCTAAGGGCTACTTCACTACAGTGGTATAAGCTGCAATGTTCAATGAATCCATACCTTGGGCCTGGTACCATCCATTCTCTGTGCTGGGAATTCTGTAAGCAAGGAAACATTCAGCCTATGACCTCACAGAGCTAGTATTTATACCGAAGAAGAAAGTCAGCAAACAATAGACAATTAAGCAAATAAGGCTACTTTGGATAGTGTTTATGTGAGTTCCTTTCTCGAGGAACTGTACTGCTCAGAACTGAGATGGCCCTGGGTTCCTTTTCAGCAGTTTGGACCCTGGTACCAGGCCCAGCACCCTGGATGGAGCTTCTGGAGCCCAGAACTGTGGCATTTCTGGGAATAGCGTCAGGCAGTGATGGCAGAAGTATTCCTAATTGGGGGTGCTGGCCTCCAAGGACCTCCCCCACTGTATGGCAGAGGCCCAAAGAGGCAAGATATAGGGCTGAAGACCTTGCAGAGGTCTGAACTAGCCTGAAGAATCACTGTGGCTGGTTCAATACAGCTGTGGGGAGAGGCATGAGCTAGAGTTGGCCAATCAGAGCTTAGTGATTGGTTAATAAAGAGGCATATGATCTGAAATTAGCCAGTCAGAGCTTAGTGATTGGTTAATAAGGAGGCACGTGATCTGAGGTTAGCCAATTAGAGGCCATCCATGCACTTTGAAGGAGGAGCTGTTTTTCTGCAAGAGCTACCAAGCTGAGGGGATGTGAGCCTGGAGCTGCCATAGGCAGTCTTATCTCTGCTTGAGGGGGATGCAGCCAACATGGAGGAAATCAGAGGCAAGCAGAGGAGAAAGCCAGTTGGGCTTTAGGCCAGTGCAACTTCTGATTTTTGGGTTTCATGAGCCAATATATTCCATTTTTAATTTAATTTAATTTAATTACATTTTATTAATGCTTAAGCCAGTTTGCATGGGTTTTTACTACTTGGCCCAGTCGAGTTTTTCTACCTATATAACTTCATCACTTCACTTCACCCCTCCCCTGGATCCCTTTACTGCCCAAGTACCCAGGGCTGGCCTCCAGACTAAGGATGCTTTCCTTTGTTGAAGCTCCAAGTTTCAGGCCAGGGACCACCTATCCCTTCTTCTTTCTGTCAAAAGATGTCTGTCATGTGTTCCACTGCTTCAGAGCCCTGCCCTTTGCCAAGGTCATTTGATGAAGTGATAAAAAGTTATTATTGGCTAAAAATTGCTCTGACTGTGTGGCAGTTTTACATTTGGACTGAAGTCCCTTATGCCATTGCCATAATCCATGGAGTTGGCTACCTAGTGGTAAAAGTTCAGGCACTGTGGCAGGCTGCTGAAGAGATAATTTCATAGAACGTTCATCTTAGTGACTCAAGTTCGTTGGCTGGATGTTCCGTTTCTCTGCCTGTGGCTGTGGCCAACGGCCAGCTCTCCAACTCTCCTGGCTCACAGTGAAATGCCTGGGCCTCTACTACTGTGAAGAGGTCATGTCCTTATAAAAGGAGAGAGTAAGGTTCTGAGAGAAAAGCTTTTGGAAACAGGTGTTCAGTTTGCCTCTGAGTCCCTAAGTCGCCATGTGGGGCATCACTCTTCTTGATTACAAAATAGAGATGTTTTATAAGCTGATTCTGAGTCCTCTTCTCTTCCTGCACCAATGTCTTGGGTGGAGGGGTCTGTGACTCTGAGTGGCCTGTGGGCCCTCTGTGTTTTATAGTGAAAGTGTCTCTGATAGGAACACAAGGCAGATTTAAATGGTCCACTTACATTTCACAACTCATTCATGATTTTCTTGTTCCCTTTCACTGGCTTCAGGCTTGTTTTGTGATTTACTCACATTCATTCCACACAGGACAGCGAGTGAGAAGCGTGGGGTGTCTAGCTCTAACAGTTAGGACATCTGGGGTCCAGTCCCAAAGTGGCTGCTTTCCAGATAGCCAAGACCTTGAAAGAGGTATCCACTACTTAGAGTCTGTTTTCTCATTGTAAAATGGGAGTAAGATCACACTGCTTTGCTCACAGTTGTGGCTTATGCGACACATTAAATGAAAATGCAGTGAAAGGTAGAGGCTGTATAAAAATATCAGGGGAGCTCTCAGCTTTTGGCTCGAGGAGGCCACCCTGCAACTTTCTTTAGTTGTTCTGTATCTGGGTTTATCCTATGCCAGCTGTCTCTGCCATGCCGCCCACGTTTGACCTCAAGGAGATTAAAGTAGTGTACCTGGAGTGCACTGTGGGGAAGTCAGTGCCATGTCTATCCTCAGTTCCCTGGGCTTGTCTCCAAAAAAGGTTGGTGATGACATTGCTAAGGCAGCAGGTGACTGGTCAGGTCTGAGGATTATAGGGACATGATCATTCCGAATAGACTGGCCCAGATTGAGGTGGCACCTCCTGCCTCTGCCCTGATCATCAAAGTCCTTGAGGAACCGCCCCAGAGAGAGAAAGAAGCAGAAAAACATTAAGCTCAGTGGAAGCACCACTTTTGATGACATTGTCAGCATTGCCTGAGAGATGCAGCACTGATCTTTAGCCAGAGAACTCTCTGGAACCATTGAGAAGATCCTGAAGACAGTACAGCCTATGGGATGCAATGTTGATGGCCATTGCCTTCATGACATCATAGATGAAATGAGTAGGGTGATGTGGTGGAATGCCCAGTTAGTTAGGCACTACTAAGGAAATTATTTGTTTTTGAAAAAATGTTTTAATAAAACATCATCTGACAGCCAGATAAAAACAAATACCAAAGGAAAGGGTTTAATTTGGGTAATACACATAAGAAAGCAGAGCTAGGCTTCTGCCACAACCAGGGAAGCAGGGACTTGCAAGGCTCTTTCTTGGACGTTGTGAGATGAGATGGGGACCTGAGAGGGGAAGATACTAGCTCAATCTCACACAGCAAGTTTTGGGACTGAGATTCAGTCTATGGACCTTTTCCTGGTATCTTGTTGGCTTGCTCTCCCCATTTTCAGGTTAGAGATTTGAATCCGATACAAAGCAAATGCTTAGGCAAGGAAAAAATGTTTCGCCAGCTTGCTCCACAGGGAAAGAGAGTCCGTGATATGATATGAAGCCGAAAATAGAGTGCCCTAGGAAAGAAGTATCAGCTGCGGACTCTCTTGTGGTGGGTGTGGGGGCCTCCTCCAGGAAGATGGGCGTTGAAATGAGAATTCGATGTCGGTCTCTGCCTTGTTGTACTGCTGAGCGCGGACGCTCTGGGCTGGGATTTGGAATCCGTGTCACTAGAAAGGGGTCCTGCTGGAAAGGCTCATTTAGCAGTGCTTTCCTGCTGGGGTCTGTGGAACATCCTGACACAGTCCAGGGCTTGAACAAGGGCCAAGGATTTATCCAGAAACAGCAAGCCCTGTACAAAGATGATCCTGGATTTAGAACAGATGAAAGGTACTTTGAGGGAGTTCAAAGAACGGGCACATGCTCCCCGATGGCTGCTTGCTGGATATTTTGAGAGGCGACTGGGGCATGCTTTCCCTCCCAGCTTCTCCCAGGAGTCTTTTCCAACACGGTTTCTCTCCATTAGTATATTCCAGAGCTCACGGGCTTGGAAGTCTTAATATGGAAATTCCTGTGGCGATGGGAACAGGCCTTTCCCTGTTGGGGTTTGCTAAGGCCATTATTCTGATGATGTTAATGGTGATGATTAATTGGCACTAATGATGGAGATGGTGATGGTAATGAGGCCAACCTTGTTAAGTGACAGGAAAGATGGAGAATGTGGGCACATGGTGACGATGGTGATAGTAGGGATGGTGATGACAATGACAGGGAGCTCAGTTTTAGAAATTTGCTGAGAAATTGAAAGGACAAACCTTGACTCGAACTTGGTTTCTTGTCTAGCAAGTAGATTATCGGCAGAGGAAAAAAAATTAACCTCTGGGAAAGGGAAAAGAAAATCCCTTTTTTATGTGGTCAGTTCTGTTAAACCAAGTACTTGGTAGATCAAATATATTGCACCATGGCACTGGCTTTGGTGGGCTAGGGAGCCCAGAGCAGTGTACATTGAGATATAAACTCAAGCTAGTATTGATAGCCACAAACAAACTGTTCAGATATTGGGCTAATACAAGAAGGAGCCAATCATCTTCCTATTCCTACTCTGAACACTGTTTAGAGAGGAGGGATGAGAAAAGTCAGTCATCAAATTCATCTTCAGAATCTGAGACAATCCCACTGTCTTCAAAGAACATTTCATGTATGGCTGTGCTTGCGGAAAGTCCTTCTACTTCCCTATTTCCACCCTTAAATCATGGCATCCTTACCTTTCCCAGTTACTAGGTCCACCTGGTGGAATAACAGCATTAAGGCAAAGAAATTTTGAGGTCCAGGTGACTACTGCTTATGGCATTGGTGGCACCCTCAACAGCAAGGCATAAGTTTGGGGTCTCTGAAGTTTAGTAAGTGAGGGATGTGACAGTAGTTCCAGGTAATCCCAATTATCAAAAACATAAAAAATAGGTGATGAGCCAAATTTAATCAGTTACCATCAAGTAAAGAGAAGCCTTGGCAGAATCAGCCAATTTTAGTGAGATTGTGAAATGTGAGAAGCTCGATCTCAGAGCTCCTAGACTTTTCTTCTTTTGATTTTTTTCTTCCCTGTGGATGTCCTCATTCATAACCCCTTGCCTCATTTGTGCACAATTACCCCTCCAGTCCAGGGAGAAACTCTCAGGAACATTCATTATGTAATGTTAGGGCAAAATAGCAATAGTGTTATCACATTGTGAATACATGCTTCCTTGCAAGGAATTTCTCTTTAATGAAAGAGCCTGGAGGGGAAAATGCTTACCCCATGAGGGCATCTGAAATGGTGGATTAGAACAGAGAAGACACTTTGCCTTTCAAACCACACCACATAGGTAGCACCATGTGCCAGGGCTTTGGCAATGATGGCCTAATGAGACTGAAGGGGTCTGTCTGCTCTTTGGGGTTGTAGTTCTATAGCTGGAATTCCACTGACTGAGGGTAGGAGGATAGCAGTATCCTTGACACATATTGGTTGCTAAAGATGGCCCATCCTTTCCTAGAAAGTGGCTTCTCCTGAAAAAAGAGAAGGCCCAGAGCCATCAATTTTTTCATTGGTTTTCTTGCTACATTAGTTTTTCTTCTTCTTTTTTTTTCCATGTTTATTTATTTTTTGAGGGAAAGAGAGAAAGAGCATGCATGGGGGAGGGGCAGAGAGAGAATGAGACACAGAATCTGAAACAGGTTCCAGGCTCAGATCTGTCAGCCCAGAGCCCAATGCAGGGATCCAACCCATGAACCATGAGATCATGACCTGAGCTGAAGTCAGATGCTTAACCAACTGAGCCACCCAGGCTCTCCAGCTCTTCTTTTTTAGTGAGTGAACTTTTCTGCATGCTGGGGAGTTGGAGGGGTAACTGAAAGGAAGTATGCAGAAGGAAGCAAAGCTTAGAATATGCTGGTTCTCACAAAGTTGTTAAGAAGACTCATTAGCATGCATAAGTTTGAAACTAAGGAATACTATAGTGATGTTTAGAACTTCCATTCATTCATTCATTCATTAATTCATTCATTCATTCATCCATCCATACATCCATCCATTAATTTATATAACAAATATGCATGGATTTTTTTTAATAGGGTCAATGAATTTAAGGTTTAAAATGTTCCAGAGAGGGAGTGCCTGAGTGGCTCAGTCATTTGAGTGTCCAACTTTAGATTTTGGCTCAGGTCATGATCCCAGGATTGTGGGATCAGGAGCCCTATGTTGAGCTCATGTTCAATATTCTGTCTCTGCCACTCTCCCTTGCTTGTGTGTTTTCTATCTCATTAAAAAAAAGGTGTTCCAGAGAGATCAGTGAGGCATCAAAGGGAAAACAGAAGTATAAGTAAGTTCCAGTTATCAATTGCAGTGTGACAAATCACCCCAAAACTTGATGATTTAAAATATAGTATCTCAAAGTTCAGGGATTGCCTCAGCTCAGCCAAGCAGTTGTTTTTAAGGGTTTCTCATGTATTTTCAGGCAGATAATGGATGAGATTGGAGTCATCATGAAGGCTTTCTCACGTGTATATTGGTGGCTGTGTTGACTGGAACTTCAGCTAGAGCTTTTAGCCTGATGAACACCGACTCATGGACTCTCCATGTGGTCTGGGCTTCCTCATCAAATGGCCCCTGGGTTCTAAAAAAGAGCATCCCAAGAGAACCGGGTGGAAGCGCTATTGTCTTTTATGATCTGGCCTCACAAGTCACATGGCATTATTTCTGCTGTAGTCACAGTCTTGCTCAGATTCAAGGACAGGGAAATATAGATCCTGCCTTTTTGTAGGAGGGATGTCAATGCCAATGTAAGAAGAGCATGTAGGATGGAAGAATTGTTGCAACTATCTTGGGAAATACAATCTGCTGTGGGTAAGGTAGAGCCTGCTATGAGTACTTCCTGAATGAACTCTTGCCAAAGAACTAATACTTTCAAGCCTTGGATAACTAGAAATAAGGAAACATGATCAAATGGGTGATTGTATAACATGAATAATAATGGTTGAAAGAGTGTGAAGGGTGAGTAGTTCAGTGAGTCCAGAGTAGTCAGAATATATTTCATGGAAGATGTAGGAGGGTCCATTTGGCTATGTTTAATTTAGAATTATCCCCCCTAAACATCCCTCCCTCTCAGAAAAGAAATAACAAAATTATGATTCTTGGTAATTCCTCCTAACTGAAATAACTGCGTAACATTTCCCTGGTATCTTCCCAGTTTTTTTCTCTGGGAATATACTACAAATTTGGAATCCTACCTGCCTTTTTATTTGTGGCTATTTTACTATTAAATATTCTTCTAAAATATAATCTTTAATTTTTTTTAAGTTTATTTATATTTGAGAGAGAGAGAGAGAGAGACAGAGCACGAGTAGGAGAGGGGCAGAGAGAGGAAGCAGGCCCCAGACTCTGAGCTTATCAGCACAGAGCCTGACACAGGGCTTGAACTGACTAACCATCAGATGATGACCTGAGCCGAAGTCCAACACCTAACCAACTGAGCAATCCAGGTGCCCCTAAAATATAATCTTGAGTAGCTGCACAGCATTCAATCATGTGAACATGCTCTCACTTCATTTCAACATCTTCCTGTTGGAAATTTAAGCCATTCCATTTTTTTTTCATTGAAGAAAACACTGTGATAAAAATCTTTATACAGAAATCTTGGTGCTTATCTCTCAGTATTCTTGTAGGAGTAATTCATGAAGGTAGAATTACTGGTCAAGTTATTCACATTTGAAACACCTTTTTGTGCATCTTGTCATAGGGGCTTCCAAGGCACTGATGCCACCCTCCCAGAATGCAAGTCCTTGTTTAGCTGAAGCTCTGCCAATATTTACTGTCACTGGCTGCAAAGGGCAGTTTCCCTTTTTGAGAGACCAACGTGAAACTTTGGGCTTTACTCTGATTTTATCTGATTATTATTGAGGTAGCATTTTTCCATATATTTCTTGATCTTCTGCACTTCTTTTTCTGTGATTTGCTACTAAAAGTACATTGCCTATTTCTCTATTGACATTTTCCTTGTATAGATTAGTAATAACTCTTTATAAATTATTAATCTTTTGTGTGGCATATGTGGTACAATCATTTTTTTTTTTCTTATTTGATTTTTTGTTTTCTAGCATTGTTTGTGAGGTGTTTTTAGATTCAGGGATATTTGTTTTCTCTTTTGTTTTGTTGCTTTTGTGTGGTCAAATCTAGTAATCTTTTTATTTAATTCTTTTTCTTTTGCTCTTATATATGAGAAGCTGTAGCCACAATAATAACAGATTAGTTTTATCTTGTTTTTCCTTAGTGTTCACATACACACTCACACCCACAACAATACACCCACACACATATATAAAACACTGAATTCTTGAATCAATCTGGACTGTATCTTAAAATACGTTCTGAGTAGGGGGCTCCTAAGGATTGTTTCCCAAATATTTGCCAGCTGTTGGATGAATTGAGGGAAAAGTCCAGCTCTCTGGAGAAATGGGGTGAGCCTGACTGAAACAGAGGGTGGCTGGTGTGTTTGAAGGAGCAGAACACTTACATTCTGGAGGAACAGGGATGCCAGGCAAAGGGAAGTGCCTTGTAAGCATTGAGAGTGGCAGATTTGGGAAGAGGGGAATTATTTTTTCTCTGTCTTAATATCTCTTGAAAGTTTACTAGGAGGCTGGTACTCTGGGCAATCTAAATATTTCATTTAATGCTTACCACTATCTGGGAGGCAGGTCCTATTATTATCATCATTTTCCAGTTGAGATGATTGAGGGTTATTACGTGGTAGGGCTGGGACAGTCCAGTCTGCTTCCAAAGTTCTATGTTCAACTACTATGCTTGTTCCTTCCTTGGTATAATTAAAGGAGGAGTTTCATAAAGTTATTCCAGAAGCATTGTATGGGTTAGAAGGAAGAGGGGAGTGATTCAGGTCAGGAGCTTCTGAAATACTGGTGGACACAGTGGTGAGGTCTATGCTAAAGGACAGCAGGGAATGGACCATGATGATGAAGAGGGGAGGGAGCTGGGAGCAAGCAGTGCAGGAGATTGGTTCTAATCCCTCTCAGGCCTTGCCCATGGTATTCATCGACTGATCAGCTGATCACTTTCCTGAGACTTGAACAGACATTTCCATGGGTCAGACATTCTTGTGTAGAAATTGAGAACAGTACCAAAATTCCTTTTGTACCTCCACCCAGATTCTTGAAGGAAGCAGCAGTATAATTAAAAGATTTTTTTTTCAAGGGCTGGAGCTGTATCTTCATCCCTTCAATAAATGTTAACAAAGCATACAGTGGGCACGTGCACCTGCTGTGAGGGACCCAAAGACACGTCCAAACAGACCCTGCCTGCATGGAGATTAAAGTCGAGCAGAAGGAGTAACTTGCACACATGTAAACGCCGTACAAAGTGGAAAGTGCCAAATCCCTCAAAAAAGGGGTAGTTAATGGATTATAGGAGGTCTGAGAAGAGAGAATAATTTCTGTAGGGAGGGCCAGGAGCAGATAGAATCATGATAACTGGTTTCTAAGTCGGGTCGTGCTGGGCTTGCTAGAAGGAATAGATAAGAATCTTGTTTAATGAGAACTTTCATTCTTTGTTTGCAAGCCCTGCGACCTGCCCTCCTACAGGCACAGGTGGCTCCCTTGGCATTTGTCCCTCCTCTCCTCAGCCCCTGACGTGGTTTCCTCTTCCATCACTGTAGTGTCATGCTGTAATTATAGTAATAGAAGCAGTTCAATTGTTTTCTTTCTTTATGCATCTAAGATGTTCCAACGAAGAGGACAGACAGAGACGAATAAGAAATACACTGCAGCTCAGTTAACAGAAACCTACATCTTTATCAAAAGAATTACGAAATGGATGTTGCTTTTATTCTCCACCCAGACACAAACTGAAGTCCTAACTCTATTGCAAAGTCTTCCCTAATAACTCAAACTGCGTGGGTCACCCACAACACTTATATTTATAACCCCAATTTGGTCTTGTGGTTCTTGGTAACTGAGCAATCATAAATAGGCTTAAGTCTGAAAGAGCACCCTACAAAATGTCTGCCAAGGCTCCTTTGCCCCGCCAGCAAGGTCTACTAAGAAAGAGAGAAGGATCTGAGCTGGTTCACTGGTTCTGGGTCGAATCCCAGCCCGGTGGCTTCTGCTATCAATTCCAAGCTGTTGCCGAACTTCCAAACACCAGTTCAGTATTCTGTGAAAAGGGGATAAATAACAGCATTCATTTCACAGGGAGGCTATGAGGATTATGTGAGGGTGTGGAGTGAGAATTCAATACATAGGAGGGATTAATGGAGAATGAGGACAGTCAGAGGTCCCAGTGGCTGCAATTCAGTGTTTCACTGAGTTCTAATAGGGCAAGACTATTTATTTCCCCTTTGGCTGCAACTCCTCATTCCAGGGGTGCTTTATTAAAAGGCTTGGAGTGGGTTTTTCCCATCTTATTACAGGGTGAGTACATCCTGGTGAATATGTTCTTTGCATTATCATTTGAAACCTCTTCTGAAGTTTTGACAGGTGCCCCAGTTTTGGGACTGTGAGTTTGAGACTGCAAACCAGTGAATGTTCCTGTCTCCTATATGTAGATCAACGGAGCACATGGCTCCCTGTGCCACATCTGCAGGTTTTCCTTGTTTGCGTCTCTTACTTGACCATGAGCTCCAGAAGGGAGAGCCATCCATTCTTGGTGTCTCAGTATTCCCAGGATATATTACAGAACCTGGCACATGGTAGACATTCACTGAATCTTTATTGAATGGAGGGCATGATGCTCTATCTATGCCCAAAGATTTGTGCCAAACATCTTTTTGGGCCCTTGATTTTCTAACTTGCCTAAAACTTCATCACAACCCATGAACTAGGCATTATCATTTCTAACTTATTAATAGAGAAGCAGCAATTCATGAAAGTTTACCAACTCACCCAAGGTCAAAGAACATCCTGCTTTCCTTCTCTATCTGTTGACTCTTCTTATCCTTAAATACTCTGTTCTCAATTTTATTATGCCACTTATTAACCATACGGCACCAGACAAGTCACAAATCCTTATAAAGAATAGCATTTTCTTACAATGAGAAATGCCTCCCTGTCTTGGGAGTGTTATAATATTTTCTGGATATTCACAATCCTGAAAAATAAGTGACTCATCATGATATTGTTTTGACGAAGACTGAAAATGGCTTGTCTATTTTTAACATTGAGTGGCAGTGACTAATAATACTAGGTCTCTTATCCTACTCTGAGAGGAGAGAGAGGTGAAAGGTCCTGGGGTTAAGGAGCATCTGTAAGGAGAGGGGTTGTGCTCCACACAGTGCCCACAATAGAAATTGTCCAGTTCCCTCAAGCACCTTGTCCTAAAGCTGGACGTTTCGAGCCATAGCAGGGTCCACGTTCTGGGAACATTTCCAGCAGCTGTCACTAGCACACGCTCACTGTAATTGTTCTCAGTTTCACTTGGGCACATCTATCTCCAGCTACAATCTTTGTGTGTTTTCTTCCTTTTTGGTACATACCTGTTTTACATCGTTCAGGTTCTATTTCAGAATTTCAGCACTTTGCAAGTTAATGTGATGCTCAATCAACTTTTACTTTATTGTTTTGAAATGTGAATGAATGAATGAATGATTGGTAAATACATTTGGAGAGGAATTCAGAGTGTGTCCAAGTGGTGTGTGGCCCAGAAAAACAGGGAAGCCAAGAAGGGGGTTGGTGATGTTGCCTAGTGATCAGTGCATAGGCTCTAGGATCAGAATGCCTCAGGGAGAACCTGGCTTCACTGCTCATCAGCCATGAGATCTTGGGTGGCTTACTTACCTTTGTTAAACCTCATTTTCCTCATGTCTAAAATGAGAAATGTGGGAATACTTCTATCGCTTAATTATTACTGTGTGACAAACCACCCCAAATCTCAGAGGCTTAAAAACAACAACCATCTTTACTGGTCATGTGACCAAGGGTCAGGGTCACTAAGGGCTGTCTGATCTGGTCTGGGTTTCCCTCAGGTGGCTCGTGTCTCTCATTTCTGTAATACCAGCAGACCAGCCTAGGAATGTTCTCACAAGGATGGCAGAAATGCAAGAAGACAAGAGGAAGTATGCAAGGCCAAGGCCTTTTTTACGGCCTAGATTTGGAACTTAATGCTGTCATTTTTACTCATATATCATTGGTCAAAACAAGTCACATGGCCACACTCTAAGTTTAGGGGAGAGGAATACACCACGCTTATCAGAAGGGCTACCCAATGGTATGGATGCTGCAGGCGGGTGAGATATTGTATCCAGTAATGCATTTTATCATACCACCTTACTGAACTATTGGAAAAATGTAAAAAGATGGTCTTTGTTAAGACTCTTGCCTGGTATTCTGTGAGCATTTTACAGGTGGATGGTAGCACCGGTTAGCAGTGCATACATTGCAGGTACTATATCTTTTATAAATATTATTTATCACAAGTGCAGATACTTGATATCCCAAAGAGAAAGACTCATAGAGACCTTACCTGGAAGAGGTAGGTAGAACAGGCTGTGTTTGGGAAAAGGGAAGTTTACTCATTTACTGAACATCTAAGTGCCAGGCACTGTCCTAGTGATACATTTGAGAATGAAACAGACAAAGATTCCTGTCCATGTGGAGCTTACATTTCAGGAGGGGAAGATATATGCACACACAACATGAAGATAAGTAAATGATACAGTATGTTGATGCTGTGAAAGGATGTAGAGGAGAGCAAGGGGGTGGGGTGTGATACTAAGGGGGGACAGTTGTAGGATTAAATAGCATGGCCAGGTAGGCCTTCTTGAGAAAGTGAGAGTGAAGACTTGGCAGAAGGTGATGGTTTTAAGTGCTGAATCACTGGTTTCTTATCCTGAAACCTATACTATACTGTATGTTAAATACCTTGAATTTAAATAAATAAATTAAAAAAAAAGAATACCTCCAATAAGGTTGGGAGGCTGTGAGAACACTCAAGGAAGGAGGCAATAAGGCCTCAACTTGGCTTGGGTGGTGACAACAGAGGTGGTGAGTATCTTGATTTTAGATATGTTTTGAATGTAGAGCCAATAGAATCTACTGGCAGATTAGATGTGGGTGTAACAGAAAAAGAGGAGTCAAGGTTAACTTCATGATTTTTCACTTGAGTAACTGTGGTAGGAAAGGTTGCAGGTAGAATAGCAGTGGGGTGGGAAGAATTAAGTATTCAGTTTTGGACATGTTGAGTTTGAGGGAGTTTGTAGATATTCAAGTGAAGATTATCACAGAGGCAGTGGGAGACACGTGTCTAGAAATCAAGAGCAAAATCTACCCCGGAGTGACAAATTTGGGAGGCACTGAGCTCATAACAGTATTTGAAGTCACGGGCCTGGTTATATCAGCAGCAGGGTGCACTTGGTAAAAAAAGAGGAGAAGGAGGTGCCTCAGAGCACTCAACATGTAGTGAGAGTGTGCAGTCCTGGGAGGTGGACAGTCATGGGAGGTGGACAAATGCTGCAGATAGGGCAAGCATTGGGAATTGATGGGTGGATACAGCAATGTGGAGGTCATTACAGATCATGGCAAGACAATTTTGGTTGAGAGGTGTTTATAGAAGGTAGACTGGAGTGGGTTTAAGAGAGAAAGTGAGGAGAGGGATTTGAAAGAGAATAAATAATCCTTTGAGGAAGTCTATTGTAGTGTTGAACAAAGAAATGGGTCAGTAGTTAGATAAAGGTGGGGTCAAGAGAGTTATAATGGCAGACATAATGGCATGTTTATGTGCTGATGGTAATAATCCAGTAGAGAGTGAAAAACTGATAATGCAGAAGACAGTAGGAGAAAGGATAGTGATATGGAAACCGCCAAAGGAACTGCTCAGGCTTTTCCGGCTTTTTACTCCTGGTGTTCCTTACCCCCCAGGGATGTTCATTATGTTATTAAGATTCTCTCCTGTCAGATTATTGCATCAAGTCCCATTGGTGGTTTCAGTACCACCATCAGCATTAGTATTTCCTGTCTTGTTTTCTGTTTTCCCTCCACTCGGGGCACAGCAGTACCAGGGCATTTTTTGTTTTCTAAATATGGAACCCCGAACCATTTCCTGGGGTTTCCTTTGTTGCATGGACAGGCCCATAAGAAAGCAAAACTGGGCTCCCTGACCTCAGACCATGAGGCAATACAAACTCTGTTTTATTTATTTAAAACATTTTTTAATAGTTTATTTATTTTTGAGAAGAGACAGAGCATGAGTGAAGGAGGGACAGAGAGAGAGGGAGACACAGAATCTGAAACAGGCTCCAGGCTCTGAGCTGTCAGCACAGAACCCAACATGGGGCTCTACCCAGGAACAGTGAGATCATGGCCTGAGCCGAAGTCGGATGCTTAACCAACTGAGCCACCCAGGCGACCCAGACAAACTTTGTTTTAAAACACTGAGGTAGTATTGAGATAAACTGGGACCAACCATGAGAGAAAGGGTTAAGGAGGCTTGACAACCCTGGAGATATTAATGAGAAGTGGATCAGATGAACACTGTCCTGTTCAGAAGCAAGATAGAGGCAGTGTTATTGGGAGGAGTAGGCTCTCTCCAGTGTCTGTGGCTTCCCACTAAAGGATCCTATCTTTTTTCTTTAATTTTGCTTAGCTGACATCCAGATCCCACCCTATAGCCTTCCCATGATTCTCTATGTCCTACATGCTGTTTCTCCCCCAGACCCACACATGTCGTGAACTTTCCGAAGCCGAGGACTATACTTCTCATATGCTCCAGAGCACTCAGCCTCTTTCAGCAGCAGGGTAATGGGTTGATTAATACTTGACAATTCTCAGATGGAGGATGACAGGGATCAGCTAGGAGTAAAGCCTATGAATTGGAAGAGGTTTCATCCCCATCTTCAAGTAAGCTGGAAAAAGGACAATGGGTCTGAAGGGGAGATTTCATTCCAACCTTGTGTATCACATGGAGACTAGAATGTTATCCTCCTGATTTATTGATGTATTAGGGGCCAGTCTTTTCTCGTCTACCGAGTCAGGCTATACCCGGTGCATGGTAGTCAGCCTCTCTGATGGGTAGTGAACTCTCCCTTGCTGGAGACAGTCTATTGGAGGCTGGTGGTTACTAGTCAGGGATGCTGTGGATGGTCCTCCTACATTGCCATAGATGTTCTCTAAGGACCCTGTTGCCTTTCTGTAATGTGCCCAGCCCAGCCTGGATGGGTGAGTGGTGGCTCCCACTGCT
Organism: Suricata suricatta; assembly: GCF_006229205.1. Taxonomy (NCBI): domain Eukaryota; kingdom Metazoa; phylum Chordata; class Mammalia; order Carnivora; family Herpestidae; genus Suricata; species Suricata suricatta. Next base: position 34,243,910 of record NC_043713.1, on the reverse strand, counting down.
TCCTCCCTGCCTGTCCCCACCCTATAACCTTCTTGCCCTAGAATCCTAAAGCTTCTATTTAACTGTTTCAAGTCTGCAGCTGACTTCTGCATTCCAGGCTACACACTCCCTTTACCCCCATCTGAGGCCCGGGACACAAGAGACAGATGCAGGGGGTGGTGTCAGGAAGAAGACAAACAGAAGCCATCTTTCCACCACTTCCAATGTGTAAGAGGGTGCCTACATCCCCACTATGACAACATAAGACTTTGAACATCATTAAAATGCACACATCCCAGAAAGGAATGGAGATTTTTATCTTAGTATAGCTATCACTCCTAAGTGTGAATAAATATATGTCAGTGTCCTGAGGGTGCTCTTGTGGAGGGGAGGATCCTGAAAGTTGTATCATCCTGCTGTAGAAGAGAAGAAGCAAGAGGGGAGGAGGAAAACCCAGAAAGGAGTGATGAGGGTGGAAAGGAAGTTTTCCACCTCCACATTTTATGGAGGGTGAGTTGTGTGCACCTGTTGCTCCCCCAGTCTCCACCCCTCCGCACACAGCAACTCCCAAAAGGCCTTCAGACTCCAAATGACACCCTCATCAATAAGCTTGCATTGCAAAACCACATTTTGACAACACATTTCCCAAATTTAGTCCCCTAATCCACTCCCAGAATATATTATGCTTTGCACCCAACAGATGGATTAAAAGCTTAAATCTTCTGCTTGTTCAGAAACTAACCAGAAACCAAAAATATAAACACTCACACTCCTGCAGGTGTGAATGCAGTGGTGGTGGGTGGGTGGGGGGAGAAACAGGGGTGTATGTAACGAGGGGAAAGTGTGCATTTTGGGGAGGAGAGAACTGCAGCAGACAGTGCAGTGAGAGCAGGGCATCCTCCGGGCTCTGAGCGGGCTGGCTGAAGAGCACGCAGCTGCTTTCTATAGATCCTTCTCAGCTCCCTTGATTGAGGCCTCTGTGAACCAGGCGGGTGTGTATGGTGGTATGAGGTCCAAGGCATGAGTCTGAATCCCTGAGCGTGGGGGCTGTCAGGGGCTCTCGGCCAAGCTGTTCCTCACATAGATGAGGAGACAGAGGCTGGAGTGGGGGACCAACTCCACAGCCTACACCAGTGCCAGATTCAGAACAAGATGCTAGACTCCAACCCAGATCTCGCTTCCCTCTGCCAGCTGCTATTGGAGCCTTAGGGTCCTTGGGCATTTCCCTCTCTCCATTTCCTGGGAGTCCACATTATCATCATATATGAGACCACATCTCATCTTCCCTCTGTGCATAGAATCTGAAATCTCTGCAAATGGAGGTTATTTTGAAGGCCTCTGGGGGAAGGGGCTGAGTGAGAACAGGGGGTGCCAGGAGTCACCAATGGGGAATGTAAGGGAATTCCTCGGGGACTGGGTAATTAGGGAAAGTAGAGAAGATCCCTGGAGTTCCCTAAGAAATTTCAGATTCCCTTACCCGTTGTCTTATTTTCCCCTCATCATTGAAAAATGGCTCAGAATGCAATAAAAACAAGGTGTTCTAATTAAACAGATTTGTTTACACGTTGTGGCATGAAAAACTAATTCAATCTGATATACTGTACATTGCTGCTGTACTTTTTCTCCTTTCCTTTATATAAAACTGCCCATTTTTAAATAGTATTGTACTTAAGCATCTTAAATAGTGTCCTTGATTAAAAGAAGATGAGCAATTTTCTGCTTCCCACAGCGTTCAAAGGGTATGTCAACAAGATGGGAAAGAGAGCAGTTGGGGGCTCCATGATATTCTATTTGACATTTCTCCTGACAGTTCTGGCCATTTAACGCCCAGAAAACATATGTGGTATTACCAGACTGTAGATGGGCTTTCTTCTGTGACCAAAGCAGAGAGGCCAGGGGACTGGGGGCAAGTTGTGGCCTGATCTGGGGTCCCTGCACTTGAGAAGGAATAGGGGCCATCCTCACAGGCTGGTGGTGGCCCCAGTTCTCTCGCACAGTCCCATGGTGTCCTGGGAAAAGCCCAGAGAGAGGAGTTGGCATGGAGAAACAGAGGAATATTCATAATATTGATAATTATGATAACAAGAGCAACATTTTGTGGGAAGAAGGGGGAGGATTTAAGTTATTATACAGTAAACTTTAAATCAATGAAAATCATCCAAGAAAGGACCCAGATGACCCTTTGTCATCCCTTACCTGGGGAGGTCTGAGCAGAAGGCAGCCTACCAGCTGTCTAGGATTCTCTGAAAAGAATTTTTGTTTGGCCTAGCTAGTTTCTTCTTACTCCTAGATTCTCAGAGCTGGTAACAACTGGGTAGATTCTGGAGAACATGGACTCTCTTTCTAATCTTCAATCCCGTGCCTTCAGCAGTACAGGGTGTGTATGTGTCAATATTTGTCAATGTGAATTGGGATCATATGTTCTGAACACGTGCCTTGTTTGTTCTGACCTTCTTGCTTTCATCCAAGCTGTTCCCTTCACCTGAGAAACCTTCCTCTATCTACTTATTCTACTAAAATGAAACCAGTCTTTTGAACCACCCAGACCCACACTCCTGTTACTTGTGCTTTCCATGTGTTCATCGTTTTTGTTTTGTTTTGTTTTGTTTTGCATTTGTGACCAGTTCCATGTTACTCAGCCATGTTAATCAAAATTGAGTGGTTCTACTTGGTGAATGCCTTATGACCCAGTCTTGTTCCCCAACTGGATTGTACCTTCTTTTCCTTTCTTTTCAACAGTACCTTGTGTTGTTCTAGAGAGACACAAGGAGTAGTAAGGCGATCCTCACTCCTTCCCCCGACTTCTTTACCTCCCTCCTTCCTTCCTTCCTTTCTATTCTGTTCATTCTACAAGCATCTAATGGCCATACTACCACAAGTTTTCCATAGTGACTAAAACATGAATGAGGTAGGATTTCCCTATGTTGTTACATTGCTCCTGGGGAGTATCAGTCCTAACTGAGAGTTAATTTGGGGCTTGGAGTGTGAAAACCCTTGGACCTGCGGTGGGAGGCAGAAGGCCTGCCAGGGCAACACACCTTCATATTGCGGTCAAGAGACTTTACCTCTTTGCTTGGGTCCCTCATTGCTTTTTTTCTACCCTACTGAACCCTCCACCACCCAAACATCCTCCCTCCAGTAATAGAAATGTCTTAGCTTAGTGCTCAAGATAAAAGTGGGGAGGGGGGGAAAGGCCTAGACTCTCTTTGAAGGAAGTGTGGCTTTCCTGGGACTCCGTAGGCTATATCTGCTCAGTGGGACAGTGATTCTGCAAATAAAGGCCAGAAGGAGGAAAAGGTATGAAAAATATGAAACATGTTCCTCCAGTTTACCTACAACAGCTCTTCTTCACATGTAGGATCCAGAGAAGGCTTCTCTTTGTGGAATCCCAGAGTCTCATACCCAAGTATTTAATGGTTGTGCTGATTTATTTCATCAAAAAGATTTACTGAGATCTTTCTGTGTGCTGGACACCATGGTAAATGTTGTGATGGTCTAACCAATAATTTGTAACATTAAAATACTACTCTTCAGCCAAGCCCAAGTAGCCAAGCTAAGCTAATGTTCTCACCATCCATTGCCTTCCACTGGTCTCACACCTTTATCAGCTTATAGACACTGACTCCCTCAATGGGATGCCTTCCTCTCCTGACCTACTCAGACTCCACTTAAAACTCAGAGCCTTTCATGCTGCATAGCTCCAATTGGCCTCCAGATCTACTCCTCACCTGCCTTTTGCTTGGTAGGGTATCCTGTATGGATTGCATCAACAGGTGAGTGAGTCCTCTGGCTTCTGGTTAGTTGGGCTAATAGAGAGGGACATATGTGGGGTCAAAGTGTTTCCTCCCTCTTTTCCTCCTGTGAAATCATCAACTGTCACTGTAAGGTCCCTACCCTGGTCAGTGGCCTGCTGTACACAAGCCTCTCCCTTTCAGTGTCAGTGACCTCTTCTTGTCCCCATCTCTTTAACCTGAGGCTGGTCACAAGCTCCAGTCCTGTGAACCCTGGGTTCCTATAATAGACGTCCTTTTCCTTCCTCATTTGAGTGTTCTGTCTTTTCCAGAGGGACCCTGACATATATCCTCTATATCTGTCTCCTAGGTCTTATCCTCTCTTCTTGAAACTCTTAGAGGCTTCTTAAACTTGGCACACACCTAGCAATCTTTTCTGTATTCATTTAGAAACATTATTTTAACGCTTATATTTTTCTTGTTTCTCCTGCTAGTCATGAACTGTTCAGAAGAAGGCCTGGTTATTTCTTTTTTTCTTATATCTCTCCTAGAAAGTTGGTAGAAAGTATATGTTCAAACAAATGCCTGTTTATTGATAGATGAATCATTACATTAGCAACGTCAGGGTGGCAGGGCATGAGCTTAGACTTAAACTTCAAATTCAGAGAGAGGGTTCAAACCTCTTTTCAAGGGGCTGTGCCACCTTGGCCAAGTCACTGCTCTTAACTTTCTAACTTGTCTAACTGAGGTGATAATACCAGTTACTGTACTTCTCCAGACCTCATTTTCACTATAAGAAAAGTGTAATTGTAGTAGTGATTTTGTGAGGACTCAATAAAATCTCATATGAGAAAGTGTCTTATTTTATACATTTGAGTTAAATCCGGAGATACAATTAGGGGCCATATACTGAAACCTACAAGTTGATTTAAAAATATGAAAATGATATATATATATACTACAATTGCTAACAGATATCATTTATTGACTATTATTTATAAGAGTTTTATAGATATTTTCTCATTGAATTTTATGTAACAACCACCAGTAACCCTATTTTACAGAGGAGGAAACTAGTCTTAGAAGTTGAGGAACTTGTAGCAAGTCACAGAGTGAGGAAGTAGCAGAATCTAAATTTATACTCAGGGTTCTGCTCCAAGATCAGAGCTGATCCTGGCTATGTGACTTGCCTCAGTAGTGCTTAGGATGCCAGTGATGTCTCCAAGTGTGTCACCTTCCATATGTGCTGTGTGCCTGCTTGTCCCATGGTATCTCTGAAAGGTGGGCTTCTACTCTGGAGCTTTCTTTCTGAGTCCTAAGGGCTGGAAGTTATGGACAGCTGAGAGGAAGAGGGAGGAAGATTTCTTCCCTTTGTTACAGCCTTATCCTCCAATTAAACTCTTGGATTTGTTGGAAGCTATAGAATCCTAAGAAAGTCCTAATAAAATCTCAGGGATGAAGATGGCCACCAGAAGGTCAGGCCAGTGGCATATAGACATGAATGAAGTGACATGGTGGGATGTCCAGGGAGTTTGAAAAGAGGCTCATCAAAGTAGCTAGTCCAAATGTAAGAATGTCAGGGATTTTATAACAGGAGCTTCATTTTATTAGTAACAGACTGACTCTGACAAATGCAAATTTCTTGGTGGCTGGCTGAGGCAGTTTTGAGTTTAACCTTGCTCATGGGTTTCAGCCTCTGGTTGGCATTATTGAGGCCAGAAGACCACAAAGCCAGAATAGGCTACAAGACAAAGCTTTATTTCGGCAAGTACTCATTTTTTGGATGGAGTTGGACCACTATAGACCAAAGGTCCAGGGATTGTTCAGAATCTGGACAACTTCATCTGAGTTTAAAGTGACATCTGCTTAGATCTCAAGCAAAATTAGGTACTGGCAGAATCCAAGAGCCTAATCTGTGTGGATCTGGAGGGGCAACAGGGCATTAGGGAGAGGAGAGTGTGAAGCTAAAAATGGAGACCAGGGTCTAAGACTCACAGCAGAGAGATATAAATCTCAACGAAGCACCTGAGACAGACTCTTACAACAACCACAAAGAGGGCACATGAAAATGGGTCTTAGGGACACGTACAGTTACCCTCTGCCCTGTGCCTTAATACCTGTCTAATGGATGCTGGCCCACAGAAGCTGGACATGGTTACAGCTACTCTGAGGCATGCTGACAGACTGAATACCATTCTCAGAGAACAGGAATTGGAATGAAGGGGCAGGCCTGTTTGAGATTCTCCAACTGGAGGAAGTGGGAAGGATAAGGAGGACAGACATGCAGTCATCATGCAATGGTCTATAATACCCAACTGCTAGTCTGGTATGGAGGTTAAGCTTGTTAACTCTGGCATCAGACCACTCTTATTCAAATAACACCATCTAGTTCTGGTTATCTATTGCAGAGAACCATAAGAAATAAGCCATTATCAGATTGGCTGGGCTCAATTGGATGGCTCTTTGTTGGGGTTTCTTTTGTGGTTGTAGTCCTATATGATGGCTGGCATTGGAGTCAACTGAAGGCTCAGCTAGGCTGCCTGTCCAAGATGGAATCTTTACTCACCTGAGTGGTACCCCAGTGAGGATGGCTATAGTAGATGAGGACTATCTGAGCATCAATCTTTCTTGACATAGCTTTTCCATGTGGCCAGGTTGGGCTTCCTCACAGCATGTCTGTCTCAAGGTAGTTAGACTTCTTACTAGTGGCTGTCTTCCCCAAAGGAAGTATTCTAGGAGGCCTAAACGGATACTGTAAGACTTCTTATAATCTAGCCACAGATGTCACACAGCATTTCTTCTGTAATACTCTTGTTGGTCAAAAGCAAGTCAGAACCAGCCTAGGTTCAAGAGGCTAGTCCACAGTGTTGTGCACACAGTGAGGCCATTTTGAAGAGTAGTTACTACACATTTTACCAGCTGTGTGAGTATAGACAAAATGTAGAGCATTCAGAGCATTGGTTCTTCATCTGTGGAATGGGAAAGGAAACTATAATACCTAACTTCCCAGAGCTGCTTACATATTAACACATACATGTCAAAGGATTCCCATAGTGACCAGCACGATTAAGGGGTTCAGATCTAGTTGGCATTTATTGCTTATGCATTGCCTTGATTGAGCATTTGATTTTCTCCCTAATGTTTTAATATATCTGTGTCTTACCATCCCAGCCAGGTTGTAAGCTCCTTGAGGTCAAAGATTATCCTATACTTTTCTTTGAAAATTTCTTTTAGTTGCCCTCAATAAATACTGACTGAAAGAAACTAAGAAGAAAAAAGAGATGGGAAGGCTGGGGACCATGCAAATGAGCTTGGGCATCTTTATAATTTTCTCTGGGCTCAGCATAGCACCCAGGCTCCTGGAGATCTGACCTTTGCCTTTTCTGGATAAAAACTAATAAGTTATCCTAGATTGCAAAGGGGGCATTATTAATCTAGTTAATTGATTGCACTGTTTTTATGAGGACTTTAGCCCATTAATTGTTTCCATGCAAATGGAAGCCGTTAATTACAAATTAATCTTATCTTTTTGTTAAGGCAGGGCCATCAGTACCTCCACTTGGCAATACTTGTTGGCACTTGATATGAATCAATGCTTATACTTGAAAGTAATAAAACTGCATTTCTTTAAAGATAGTTAATAAATCAGATCTTCATTAATGCAGATAGGCCAGACCCCCTACTTGTCTAATTTAATGAGGTTCTAATTCATTACTGTGATTCATGTGTCCCCCTTGGGCTGGTGGCCAGCAGGGCAGGGCACATAGTAGGCAGTTAATAAATCCTGTATTTTCCAGGTTCTCCCACAGTGGGAGGCTGTCCACTAGTCTTTCTCCTCATCATCAAGTATCTTTTGGTTTTCACTGGTTTTAGTACCATTGGTCTGATAGGACCATAAAGTGGAAACATAAGGTTCTAGCAAGGGCTGGAGTTGCGGGCTCAGGCTCAGGTGAGAGACTTCAGAAGTACTGTTGGGGTCAAGATTATGGCTTGTTTAATGGATGTTTGGACTCTATTTGTGGCTGAGACAGTTGGATGGAGACTATGAGGCCTTTTTGTATCATCTACCTGAGCATATAAATGCACAAATGGGCAAGGGGACCCAGAATTTTCCCCAGGACCCATGAGCGATACAATTCCCAGTGATATCTCTAAACCATTTCTCAGTCTGTTTCTCTTCCCAGACAGGTTTCCGTTTACAGAAGAGCTGGTTATTTCTCATCATATTTATTGCCAGCCTGGGACTGGGTCTCCACCCACCTCCTTCCAGCTACTGGGATCTTAGGAGCCAAGCCCTGGCTTCCTTTGTTTAAGGAACAGGTGTGGACTAGCAGGGACAGGGGACTTACCCCTCCCTTCCCATTCTACCCACTAGCCTGGCACACCAGGGAGGGGTCCAGATGCACAACCAAAATATGGGGTGGGGTATGTAAAAGTGGGTGGGAAAAGGGAAACATGGCTTCTGTTTTTAGATCTGGGGAGCCAGCAGTGTGATGAAACGCTTCCCTCCGTGCCACTGAATTCATTTCTTTAAAGTTCCACTGTGCACAGAACCATTTGTTTCCACATTGTTTTTATTAAACAAGAAAGGCGAGCTTTATTACTGCGCAAATGAAAGCAGCCGGCAAAGACAGATACTTCCCAGATTCTTATTAATCTCCAAGAGTTATGGGGCCTCTGAAGTCCCACAGAAATTAACATACTCCACCAAATTCTCTTAGCAAGTCACCCGGTGCTGCTCCTCTCCCCTGCAGACAGTGATCGCTGCCCAGCCTGCTTGAGGCGGGCTCTCTGGGCCTGTCCAGGGCTCTCACCCTCCCAGCCTCTCACATGACCCCCACTACCTCTTGGGTTGCATATGTACTAACCTCATGCTTCAATGCACAAATCTGGATTGATTTGTACACCTATTCTGGGCATTGTCTGGAAATGTGGATTTAGGTGTCGTTCAGTTCACTTCCATATACAATTAAATATGTATGGATTATTTACTATTGTAGTATGGGAGAGTCTTGACATCTGTGAGATTATATCCTGAGGCCTTTGTGAATCTCAAACGCATGAAAAACACAGTCATGTATAATTCTCTCTCTCTAGAAATGCAATACAGCGATCATTCATTCATTCCACAAATATTTAGTCAGAGCCATCCATGAGTTGGCCAGAGCACACCTCACCCTCAGATGGGGAAGGAATGACAGGTTCTGTCTTATGATTTTAAGGATAGCAACCACTATGTTAAGAATAGACCATAGAGGGCAAAGGCTAGAAGTTAGCCAACTAGTTAGGAGGATGTTGCAGTAGCCCTAAGGAGATGAGGTAGGATAGGTAGGCAGGTGGAGGCAAGAAGAGGAATTCAAGACATATTAGGAATATACAGTTTCACACAGAAACTGCCATTGCTCCTTCAGATTCCTCATTGTGGTGCAGGGTGCCTCACACAGGGGACACCTGCTGTGCTTGGGGAAGATGGACTCTGGGCAGTCAGCTAGGCTCCTTCACCAGGTACACAACCAACCTGGACTCCTTGGCCCCTGAATGGAAATCAAATCCTAGCAAAGTGGTGACCTCTTGTTATATCCAGGATTTGGGGGCCTTTTATAAGCTGTCAAAGATGGATGTGAATGCTAGGGTCTACAGTGTCGAAGATGTGGATAGCATGTATTAATTTAAGCATTTTCAAGTTGGTTTTTCATTAAAAGAGTAAAGTAGCTAAAATGTCAGTTTACAGATGAGAAACAAAGGCTCACAGAATTTAGGTGAATTTTTCAAAGTCATAGGATTAGGTCCAAGGTTAAAGCCTGGTTCTCTTGTGTCCAAGTGCAGCTTTTCCGATGGTTACACTGTGTGATCTTCTTTTTGCTTACCTGGCCCTGCAGTGGGGTGGGGTTTGGTGACAAAGAAAAGCAATGCCAAGGAAGATCTGATCCTTGTCCTAGAGGACGTAATACTTTCTTAACAGATAAGACTCGTATATACACACAAATCTTAAGGGGGAGTGTGTTCCAGAATGGCACCATTTAAAGTTTAAAACAGTGTTTGATCAAATGTGAGGGATGGGGTTATGACTACAGGTACCTCCAGGGCTTAAACAGTTCATCCTTATGGAATGTTCCATGACAGGATGAGGGCTCCAAGGCAAAGCATATATAGGGCTAGATTGTGTCCATATGGTTGCCAATTGATCAATGTGGTTTAACAATTTTTATTCTCTCACCTCATGTTCCATCCTTCCCACCCAGACCTTTGAGCTCAAGGGAGGCCACTGGCCCTAGGTCTTTCTCACAAAGACCTGTCATCAAGGCCTTTGATTACCCTGGACCCTGGCCCCCTTTTGAGGGAGGACCCATTTCCACACACCCCATTCCCAGAGAGTCATCAGCTCCACTGTCCTAAACAGTCACCCATTGCTATGCACCAACCACTCCCCCAGAGACACAAAGGGGGAAGTCCAGAAAAATGTAGAGGGTAAGTTTGGTAGTAAGAAAAAATCTGGAAAAACTCAAGCTGGGAGTGGGACAGGAGTGTGAGAAGACTTGTTTCTTAGAAGTAAAAAATGACTTGTTTCTTAAACATCTAGACTTGGGCATTTCTGGATGCTTGCAAGAGGCCACTGCAGGGTGAAACCACAAATCAATTTATATCATGGGGAAATGACATATGGCACTTGTTCTCCTAAGGCAGGAGATTGAGACCAATCCAATGCATTCTGAGGACTCCTCAGAGGGTCTCTGAGAGATCCCACATGTAAAGACTCAAAAGGGTGCCAGGGAGCAGGCGAGTCAGAAAGAGCAAGTCTGGCTCTTTCCAGATGGAGACCAGAAATAGAAGGGGGCTTCTCATCCTGGTGGGTGAGGCCTCCTGGTGCTATTATTTTCTTTGAAATGGTCCCCATTGCTGGAGAGCACATCAGACCCTGAGTTCTGTGAAGTACAAATTGGAGTGGAGACCAGGAAGTCTAGGACCCCTCTATCCCTGTCCCTTGCACTCCAAATGAAGGCGGAACCAAGGCTGAGCTTCTAATAGTTCTCTGCTTCCCTCCATCTGGGGACCAGAAGGAGATGAGGTATATGTCCTGCAGTCCCATTCCTTTGGCCCAAGGCATGGCTCTCCATCAATACATATATTATCCAGGACAAACTCTTGGAGGCCCCTTTCTCAGGCATTGTCATGGGCATGGTAATGACATTATTGGAGTCTTTCCAGGTGAGGCATCATGGAGGAGACTGGGGCCTGGTATGAAGACATGTTCTCGGCACAGGGTCCTGTCAGTGAGTATGAGTCTGGGTGGGATTCATGGTATAAGTGTGTGTGTGTGTGTGTGTGTGTGTGAGAGAGAGAGAGAGAGAGAGAGAGAGAGAGAGAGAGAGAGAGAGAGAGATGGTGTCTGAAGCAGCCTGTGAGTGTGTGTGTGTGTGTGTGTGTGTGTGTGTGTGTGTGTGTGAGAGAGAGAGAGAGGAAGAGAGAGAGAGGAAGAGAAGAAAGGGGGGGAGATGGTGCCTGAAGCAGCATCCAGGATTCCTCTGGGGTCCCCCAACCAACCAAGATTCTAGAGATCACTTGAAGGAGACCTCAGAGACCAGCTTCTTTCTTTTCTACCTTAGGCACATTCCCAAGCCCTTTGAATCTTGGGGCATAATCAATCTCTAGGATAGTTGATTGGCTAGGAATGACTGTCTGGTAGTAACATTTACATATGCGGCCTGACATTTTCCTCCTCGGTGATTCAATTCTTTTTCTATTCATTTTTGCTTATTGTTATAGTCCCTCATGTGCATTTAGCTCCATGAATACAGGCAACCCAGCTAGCCATGCCAGCATTCTCGCCCTCTCAGCACTGGTTGTTTCTCCAAGGCCGTTTCTTTTCCTCTCTTCCTATTGTCACACGAGGACCTCATGTCCCTGGTGCAGCATGATTCAGCATATGGGTCTCCTGAGAAGGACTCCCCTCTGCCTCAGATACACTCTGCTCCCCAGTGGTGAGAGAATGTACAAATGGGGTTCCAGCCTTGGAGCAGGAAGGAGAGGGCATTCAGGGAAAGGTCGGAGTGATGGGGACTCATGCCTCATCAGAGAGACTGGAGAGAGGTATAGGCTCAGTTAGCACTCGGGAGCCCCATTCTAGGTGCCTGACCTACCTCTTTCACTTCATGTACAGAACTGCTGAGAGGGAGACAGAAGTGGAGATGAAGGTGGAGGTAGCCATAGCTAGAGGCTAGAGACAGGATAGGAAGGATGGAGGAGGAGGAGGAAAAGAATGGGAAGGACAAAGAGAGGAGGGGAGAAGGAGGAGGAGAGGGAGAAGGAGATGGAGAAGGGGATGGGGAGGAAGAGGAAGAAGAGGAAGTGGAGGGGAAGGGGGAGGAGAGGGGAGAAGCCTTCCAGAAAATGCACTGAACCTCAAATCAGAACTTGTTACTTGAAATCCAAATTCCTTTCTACTAATTTGAAAAGGACTAGACAAATTTCTTCTCTCTCAGAGCTTGAATTTCTTTCCTGTGGCATGAAGAATCATATCATATCCTGCTAATCCAACAGATCAGTTGTGAAGATCAAATGAGATAATATATGTGGCATAGTGTGAAAAGCTGCTAATGTAAATAAATGTGTGTGAGTGTGTGTGTGTGTGTGTGTGTGTCTATGCCCCCTACCCTCTGATCCACATGTCATTATAATTGTAGCACTGTCCTCTGCAGGTGCCACATTGATGTCTCCTGTACCTTTGCCCTTGTCACTTCCCACATCTGGCATAGTCTTGACATTTCTTTTTGTTTTTAATTTTTTTTCTAATTTAAAAAATAATTTTTTTGAGAGACAGAAACGGAGCCAGCAGGGGAGGGTCAGAGAAAGAAGGAGATACAGAATTTGAAGACAGGCTCCAGGCTCTGAGCTAGCTGTCAGCACAGAACCCGATGCGGAACTCGAACCCACGAACTGTGAGATCATGACCTGAGCCGAAGTTGGACATTTAACCGACTGAGCTACCCAGGCACCCCTAGTCTTGTCATTTCTAACCACTGCCATATATATTAATCAGAACCATTTCTCAAGCATCTGCTAACTCCTTTGGCCGTTGGGAGGTGGTCCTTGATTGTCCAGCTACCACTGATACCTCCTTTCTCTGGACTGTGAGCGCTGTGATGGGAGAGAACTTCTCAGAAAGGGCTGCTCCCCAGGCCTGCCCTGTCTTCCTGTCTGATCATCAGCTGGAATTGTGCATTGTTTTAAATGTGAGCCAGTAGGATGGAGTTGTAGAAACATTTGGGAACTGTGGTATTTTTACACAGTGCCCCATGGTGTCCTGGCTAGGTAAGTGTGTATGGAAAGAGGGCAAAGACAGAGAGGTTTCTTGTTGGGCCAAGATAAAGAGGGCTGTGGGTTTGTGATAATGGATGGCAGACAAAATGGTGGGCAGTGCCTTTTACTTCTATTCTGGTCTCTGATGTTCAGGTTGTTGCCTTTGCTCTAGAGGCACACTGGCAGATTGGAAGCCCAAAGCTGTCGTAGCAAGTTGGGCTAAGTGGGGTTTCTTGACTATTTATGAAGCAGTGGGTGAGAGAACAGAAGGGAACACCTCTCAACCCCTATTTCTGCATTTCAGGGACCACAGGCCAAGGGGGGATGCACAAGTTCTTGGGGACAGCAAAGTGGTGATAGGGATGTATAGCAACATTGTTATGCATTGACTTTGCTTCCATGTTTGCCTACTATACTCAGGCAAGGAGGAAGTGAGACAGGAGAGGAGGGGTGGAGCTCTGGGTACATGTTAGGAGCCCAACTACTCAGGAGTAGTGGCTACGCTCTCTGATTTGATCCTTAAGCACACCTTAGGACTTTCTCTAGTTAGTCTCTCTATGTTTTATATTCCCAAGCAGATTATAGCAACCTTAAGGGTGGGGACTACGAAATACTCTCTTGTAGCCCATAGCTACATGGTCTTCTCTGGCTGCCCGTTGAATTGGAATGCACACAGTAAGAACTATAATAGAAACATATGGTACAAGTAAATGCCAGGCACTGTTGTAAGTATTTTACACACATAACTCCATTCAATTCCCATAAGAGCCCTGTGTGGTAAATACCATGATTAGTTTCATTTTATAAATAAGGATGCCAAGAAAAAGGGAGGTTGAGTAACTTGATTAGGGTCACATAGTTAAAGAATGATAAATCCAAGTTTGAACCCAGGCAGTCTGGCTTCAACATCCATGTTGATAACCATTGAACTAGACTTCTGGCATGTAGGGTATATGTGTGCATGTGCTGAGCAGAGGGCCTATATCAGTATAGTAGGTGAAGTTAGGAATGACAAGGACAGAAGCCATATGAGGGAGAAATCCTGGTGGGCTTTGAGGAAAAACCTCTTTTTCAAAGTGTATATCCTTCTAACTACTTAAATTCCCACAAATAAGAATATTCCTAAAATAGACCATTTCTTCATATGCTATGTTTGCATCAACCTTGTCCCTGTCTTATTGTTAGAAGTTTAAGTAATCTTTACTTTCTACTTGTTGCCTATGTTTTAAATTCTCTCAGAAAGTTCTTTCTTGGGTGCCTGAGCGGCTCAGTCAGCTGAGCATCTGACTCTTGATTCCAGCTCAGGTCATGATCCCAGCATCATGGGATTGAGCCCTGCGTCAGGCTTCACTCTGAGCACGAAGCCTGTTTAAGATTCTCCCTCTCTCTCCCTCTGCCCCTCTTCTACTCTTTCCCTCTCACTCTCTCAAAAAATAGCAAAATAAAGTTGCTTTTGAGACTGCTCTTCTTTTCTGGCCTGTGGATAGCAGTTGAACAAGCAGGCTGTGATGCTGAGGGCAGGAGGAAGGGAGCCTGAATAACATGGCTGCTGTTAAACCGTGGTTGGCTTCCTTTCCATGAGAATTAATTATGTGTACTCAGAGCAGTGAGAAATGTGGGAGCAGATCCTATTCTCCTAACATCTCCCATTCTTTCCAGCACAGCGGCTGGTGTATGGCTGACATGTATGTATGTATGTATCTATCCATCTATCATCTATCTATTTTTCAAGTTAAAAACATTTTTAAAGTAATCTCTACACCCAATGTAGGGCTCAAATTCATGACCCCAAGATCAAGAGTCACATGCTTTACTGACTTAGCCAGCCAGGTGCTCTTATGGTTGATATTTAATCCCTATTGTTAATTATAAACCCACAATAAGAAGCAATGGCCTATGCTTGGAGCCCTCTCCAAGTTTGGTTCGGTTCATGGGAATGTCTTAGGTTTGCTCAGGGGCCAGCCTTAGTAGACTCCAAAATGAACTCAGCTTAAGCTTTCTGTGGACTTTCCCTCATTGAGGACTATGCCGTTTCCAGAAAACAGATGTTCTTTTGGCCTATTGCATTTGTTATCAGATATTCTTTCACTTGCAATACCAAGACAAGACATATTTTCTCAGCTGGAGGCATGTTGTCTTAGGGGAGAAGTTCCATACAATGGAAGTTCATGAAACCTAGGGATATGATTTAGAAGCAATTCACTAGGTCAGAGACACTGTTAAATCAGAAACGTGGCAAGGAGAAAGGAGAGAAATCTGGAACTGTTAGTTATTTTGTCTACAAATCAAGGCATGCTAAACTTTTTCACTTTTAACTTCCATTGAAACAATGACCATAAACAATGTGCAATGCTAAAAACTAATTAAACGGCTACCCTAAATCAACAAAAATGGGTAAATTGTATTTTAAGCTACATTTGCTCCTGTGAAATGCGTGGGGGGCAATGTGAGGGGAAATGTGTTTCTCTTGTTCAGGGCTTTTCCCAATGCCGATGATTCTAAGTCAGGCTCGGCTGATGGTGAGTGGATCAGCCTGTCTCCATTATCTCAGCTGGCTTTATATCTGATTGAGCACCCCCTTGAGTGTCCCATCATCATCATCCCTTCCTGAAAGTCATTTGTCCAACTAAAAACTTCTCTTTTTTTTTTTTTTCCTGCTTAGCTAAATTCTGCTCATCCTTACAATGCTCTCTGTTCTTTCATTCAGTTCACCCAGTGGTCCTTCAGCATTTGGAAACAGATACTTCGATGGTTGTACCGCTTACCGGCCACTGGTCACATCCAGCTTCCTGAAATCTATTTATTCTGTCCTTACCATTCTTATCAATTTCATGGTGCCCCCTGCACCCTGTGCTAATCAGGAAGGGTGAGGTTATCTCTGCAGGAACAAAAGATTACCAAATACCAGTGATTCAGCACTACATGTTTCTGTTTAAGGATCCATCTGGTAATTGTACCCTAGAGTACAGGGTTCCTTTGGTCACTGTCGCAGGGGTAGATAGTGTTTTTCACTGACTCATCCTGGTTGTGATGTGTATCATTCCAACTTACATTTCATTGGGCAGTTAGTCACACAACCATATATCTGCAAGGCAGTTGGTAAGCACAATTTTCCAGGTGCCTGGATATTGGGGAACACTGTCATACCAGTCATATCCCCAACTACACAATAACTTTGTGAGAGAAGATTGGACATCCTGTATTTCTTAGCATCTTTCATGATGTTTTAGGTAAAATAGTCTCTCAATAAATGTTTTTTGAATAATTGACATCATCCATTACCCTTTATGAAGCATTATTTTGTGACAAGATTCATACTAGGAACAAGTGGAGTGGAGTAAAGACTTGTAATTAAGGTCTGGCCCATGATAGAGCCTTCCTTCCTTCCTACATTCTTCAAAAACCTATTTGCTGCCTTCTATGTTCCAGGCATTGTTCTAAGTGTTTGTGAACAATGTGCTGGTCATTGTCTTTGCAGAACTTACATTCTAGAGAAGGAAACAACAAAAAATAATATAACAAGGAAATGAAATAGTATGATAGAATGTCATGTGCTGTGGAAATAAAAGAAAAGCAGAGTTCTGTAAGGAATATAGAAACTGTGAGGGTTGGGGGGAAAGGCAGTATTTAGTAGGGGCAGGCTTCATGAGCTGAAATCAAGAGTTGGATGCTTAACTGACTAAATCACCCAGGTACCCAGTGTGGTGTATCTAAAGAATAGCAAGGAGTTTGCATGGCTGGAGTGAGACAGTGTGATCTAGGGGAAGATGGGTTTAGAAAGGGATTGAGGACCACCTGGTAGGCCACTGTAAGACTTTTTTGCTCTGAGTGAAATGGAAAGTGCCATTGAAGAGTTCCTGTATGTAGTAATACATAATTATATGTGTTTATATGTATATTTGATCTAAAGAGAAAAATTTAGTTTTATATCTCATTTGCATACAAAGATACATCTCTTGGCCCTTATTATAATGCCTATGTTTGTCTTTTCGGAGAACTTCTTCATGTACTGTATCATAAAACAACGATTGTAATGATAGAAGCGACTCATACTACTATTATCTCTCCTCCCATATATCACCTTTACGGTACAGGGCCTAGATGGAAATTGTGCCTAGAGTCCTGTCATCTAGCTACCCAAGGGATGGGGCTTTTGGGGACTGGCTTCTCTCTTTCCAGTCTCCCAAGTGCTCATACCACAGGGTCTTAAAGAAAGAAACTTAATCAACAGAGTCAAATGGGTGGTGAGATGAGTTTCACATAATTCCCACTCTCATCGAATCTAAGCATCTCTTAATAAAACTCACAGTTGTGGGGAAGGGATATGGGACTCCAGTCTCTCCAGCCCGCTGAGCCATCACCTGCTCCCGGCAGGGGCTGCACCGTTAATCCCCTGAGCATCATTGCTTATTTCCCAGCCTGCTTTCCCTTCCAGGAAGAAAACAGCTACTGGCTTGTGAGCTGAAGCAGTCTCTCTCTCGGTGTGTCAGAGCCGTCGTGGCCACTGCCTGCATCATGCCACCAGAGACCCCAGAGTGATGACCACTGCCCCCAGTATTCATTGGGGGTTTTCTTTTTAATGGATTAATTTACCACATTTGCTCATTTTCATCATCTCAGGCCTGCGGAAGTTAGGGATGCTTCCTTTCCCCAGGCCAGGATTCAGTTACTTTTATTTATATCCTTTTTTTGCCATGTGATAGTGATTTTTGGATACAAAACTAAGACTAATTAACGGGCATTCATTATCATCCCTTAATTTGCAGTTAGACATAGTATCATGAAATCCCCACATCTTACTGGCTCTGCTCCTACCCTGCCCAGATGGGCTCTACTTGGTCTTCTTAGTATGTCCCCAACAACTATTAAGCAAACACTTAGTAGGCAGTGATTATCTCCTACCAGTTAGGTGTCCAGCCTTTTCTGAGAATATTACTTCTTTATCTGATGGAAATGTTGCACACATCCCCTCTCTTGGCTCTTTGTCTTTGCTAATTGTTTAGATTACACTCCATAGGCCACCTCCAACTCATCCATTTTTGCCTTTACTATCCTGCTTATTGCTCTGGAATGTTGACCCCTGCAAACTACCTCCCTCAGGCTCCCATGCAGCCCTCTGTTTGGAATCAGCAATGGGAGTCACTGGCAGGATGCTGGTGTAGTGGAGAGAGTGAGGTCAGGATGATTCTACTCTGTTTTTCCCTTGCTCTGGGCAACAGCTCTGGCTGTAGCTATGTCTCCACACTACCTGCCAGGCAGGCCCTCCTCCAGGACTGTGGTTCCTACGAGGTTCTGGTAACATCACTTCCTCCATCTTCTGTCCTCTCAGGTCCCTGAGGTTCTAATCTTTGGGTGTCTTGACATCTTTCATTGGTTTCCTTAAACCTGCTCCTAGTCCATCACTAACCTCTTTTTAAAACCCCAGCATTGGTGCCTTCCATTTCCTGCTGGGCCCTCACTATATTCCAATGAACAATTCTCTCTGAAGGCAGAGACAGGATTTGAATGGTGGTATTGAGGCTCCTTATTGTAACATCTCTCAGGGTTTCTATCTTCACCTTTTTTTGCTTGACAGTTTGCTTAGATGACTTCAAGCACAGTTACCCTCACAGTTGGGGGTAAAGGTCATCTACCAACTGAGGGCACTACTGTGGCTCTGAGGCAATAGTAATGCGGGGTTGAAATGAGAAGGTGTGTTCATTGCCTCATGGAAATCCACAGACTCGGTGGGGATATAAGAAAACAAATACCATCAAAACAGTATTAGTGGTGATCATGAAAATATGACAGTTATTATTTATTGAGCACTTAATATGTGTCAGGCTTTGGGGCATGAGAGATTTCTTTAAGGAAGGAACATTTGACTTGCACCTTGAAGGAAAAAAAATTAAGAAAACACCGAGGAAGAGGAAAAGAGAAATGAGGACATAAATGTCAGTACTATATCCTGAAGTAATGACTGCCCAACTGAAGGGAGTCAGGAAGAGACTGCCCATGCCACATGATTGTCCCTAAGACCCAGGGCTCCATTGGGCTGGAGTGACCTGGGCTCAGATCTAGAGCTTAGCCATGGAGTTTAGCTTTCCTAGGGCACAGCTGTCTGCACTTACAGGCTCTTAACAATTCTTCATTAGCTCATGCTTGGATTTCCTGTTTAGAATGAGGGCCATGAACTTATGCTTTGCCTCACTCCTTGTTTTGTGTTGGTCTGGTGGGGATACGTGCTCTTGTGTCCACACCCATTTCTGTATTCATTCTACTTCTTCTCTTAGATCAGTGCATCTGACTACTTGATTCTCATCCAAACTAACCATATAACCATATAGAACTATCCTATAAATCCTTAGTTATGGGCCCAGTTGTATAGCTATACTCAAGCAGGTGGGCACAGCTAAAGAACATGCCATCACAACTAGGCCTTTGGTGGAGCCACAACCTCACTAGGTTCTCAGCATTCCCCAGCAACCACTTTGTATGTCCACGATATGCTCTGATTCCTAAAGATTGTCATTGCAGACCCTCCTCATCCTTCTTTAGACATTTGCTGCCTTCTTCCAGTTCTGACTCACTCACCTTCCCATACCCCTCAGATGTTCTCACTGCCTTCTCTATCCCTCTTGAGTAGCTTCTTTCATGTTTTGCTATGTCTGTATGTTCATCATGTGAATACTTTGCCTTTCTTCCCTTACATTGCCTATACTCTGGGGATTATCCTCTTTCATCACTTCCCTGTCACCTACACCCCTGTGATCTCCCCATCCCAATTTACAGAAATACACGTGAATTCTCCAATGGCCTCCAGATGGCTGAGCCCAAAGGACTTTTATGGTTCTTATCTTGCTTTCTGCAACATATGGCATTGATGTTGTTTTTCCTATGGGACCTTGGTAAGCATCTTTTTTCTTGTCGTCTCCAGGCTCCTCTTTCTCTGATGTCTCCTCTGCTTTCTCTAACCACTGTCTATATCTCTTTAACTCTCTGTTCTTCCTTTTCTCCTTTCCGAACTCAACTTCTAAACTCAGACTCCTCTTTCTGAGTGATGGAGTAAGCTGGTGCAGTGGTTAGAAGCATGGACTCTAGACCCAGTTGCTTTGGGTTTGAACATTTGAATCTTCTTAAGTGGGTAATTTATCATACTTTGTTCTGTCTCCACATTGAAATAGAACCTAGCCTATAGCCAATGCTTAATAAACATCCATTGTTATCCATCCAGTCATCCAAGCACAAACCTAGAAGTCATCCCAGACTTTTCTTTCCTCACCTCCTTATTCCAATCCAGCAGCAAGGATCTGGATCATCTGGTTGTTTCTCAGAGCTGCCTGTTGTTTTGTTTTGTTTTGTTTTGTTTTCTTTCAGAGCTGCCTCATGTCAGAGACTCATGTGGGGTTTGATTCTTAACTGTTTTATTTGTTTTCAGGTACCCACCTTGATCCAATTTTACCTTGCTGCCAAAATAATTTTCCTAACAAACAATTATGACCCTATCTAAAATGCTTAAAATCCTACTGAGGTTGCCACTGTCTTCAGGATGGAGTCCAAATGCCTTGGCATGTAATGAAGGGCCCTTACAGGTCTGCATCCTCCTTCTTTTCAGGCATACTTCTTACCTCCTGCAAATTTCCCAATATCCATTCCATGACCCATCTAATTTCTTAAATATACTCACTAGACATTGGTCCAGAGCTTCTGGATGAAACGTATTGGAATTTAATGTTCCCAGAATCTGCATATTTGACAAATGCTTACCACCCTACATGTGCCTAATGCATTTAAAAGACTGGAAATTGTTGCTTTGGAAAATATAACAAATCAGTGCCCTGTTCTTGCTTGTTATAAGAGGGCAAAATAAAATTAATCAATGGCTAGATGATGTAATCCTGACTATATATGCTATAAGGATGTTACAGAAAGGAGCTATGTTTTTCTGTGTTTTTGCCTACTTTTTGCCCACTATTTCTGAAGTGCATCACTCACTATGCCTTGTCTTTCATAGTTTGTGGAGAAGGTGTGCCTTTACACATGGTCTTGTGAAATGTGGGAAGAGGACTTACCCCATTCATTCTCCATGGACACTAAGCACTTTCCTCTTTATCATGCCTGAACCAAGACCCATGTCCTCACAAAATAGACATGTTTTATTTAAATCGTGGGCTTCTTTTGTGTGTATCTCAGCTGGATCAGAGTATAAGCTTTGTGGAAGAAGGAGGCACAGGAACACCATCTGAAGTCTGAGGGAAAAACGAGGTGAAATAATGATCAGTGTTCGGATCAGAGCTCCTGGGATCTAACTTAAGCAAATCAATGTATTATCTTGGGCAAGTTATAGAGCGCCTGGATAGCATATTGGGCACCTTTAAGAGGGGTTGTGGAAAATGACTATCAAATTAGTAGCATCAGTGCACCTTCTTCATAGGATCAATTTGAGAATCCAGTGAGATATAGGCTGTGACAACACTTTTAAATCTTAAAATACCATGATGCAAAAATGGATTACTGAGGCTCGGAGATTTCAACTGACCCTCTGATCGTTAGCTTTTCTAATTGATATTTTTCTTCCAAATGTGAGGTGGATCTTAAGTGTGGGTGGCAGTGGTGTGGGGGTGGGGTTAATATCTGAGGAGGGATTACAAAAGATCTACCTTTTGAAATGAATATTAAGAACAGGGGTAGCCTATTCTACCAACCACTTTATCACTGTTCTGCCTTCATAAATGACCGACTACATTTCCTTGCCAGCTTTTTCCTCTTTTAGAGAAAACTGAGCTTCTGCAAATCTTAGAATTAATTTTCTTTGAATATCACATTTAACATACTTGCTGAAAAATTTCCAGTAGAGATCTTTCCCACCTTTGTCCCCTGCACCTCTCAAACCTTAGTTCCCACTGGTTCCTAAAACTCATCTTCATTACAACTGGTCTGATCGCTCCTGCTCCCTAGTGCATTGCCTGTTGTGTTTAGAGCAGACCAACATATGATAGGAAATGATCAGTACACATTTTTTTGGAGGTGAAGTGTATTGATTTGCTAGGCTCAAAGGATTCTTTTGAGTAAATTCTTAGTACCACTTTGGAATGTTGAGTCCAACATGGGCAAGTTAGATATCAGTGGAATTGCAAGCAGAGATCTGCTCCCCATCAAAGTCCATGCAAAGTCAGCCAGTTTTTACTGCATACCTTGATAATCCTTGGTTCTCTGTCTCCTCTTCTTCCTCCTCCTTTCTGGCCTCATACAGCAAGCAGGGCCAGGTTTTATTCCAGCAAACGTGGGTAACAATAGATATGATTGTCAGCCTCCCTGGGGCTGGCCAGGTTTTTATGAAATTAGACATATTTGTCTTGATGTTTAGGAGCGAGCATGAAATTCAAATCTGTGTGTTGGCATTCCGCGGGCTGGGCCTTTAATATTCAATGACATAACTTCATTGCGGTTTTGACAACACTATATAGAAGTTGTGCTTACCATTGAAAATTAAAGCCACTGAAAGCGTTGACAACAGCAAAATTGTGAATGCTTCCTGGCTCCTGAAGTGATTGCTATTCCAGTTTGTCTAGAAGTGCTTATTGTGTTTGTAATGCCGTCAGTTCCACTTAAAGACGACTTGAAGTCGATGCCATACAGGTAAGTACCAAAGAAATCTCCATCTCCTTTCCTCTCTTCACTCCTCCATTGCCTCCCACACAATTTTTCTGCTGAGGGTCTATTTGCATTTGGTTATAGAGCTCCGGAATCCCTCACTTCTGAGCCAGTTGATTGCATTTTCCTTTCAAGTTCCCAGGATAACCAGACTTTCCTTTTTTCCTTTTGTTCATTTCCCTTTTCTTCTTTTTCTTTTTCTCCCACATGAGTATCAGGGAAATTGAGTTTTAGTGACTTACTGAACAAATCCCCTGAGTGTGTGAATCACCTCCTCTTGTGTGTAAAGCAAATCTTGGTTGGGGGGTGAGGAGGATTTGGTATCTGAGGAAGGATTACAAGAAGCTGTCCTTTGAAACCAATGCTAAGAGTAAAAAGAGACTACTCTATTAACTGTGGTTACAGGTTGGCTTCTTACAATGTTGAAAAATGGTAAAAAGAAAAACATAGTTATTTAATAATGGTCAGCGTGGCTGTTGGTGGTGGTGGTCATGGTATAAAAGCAAATGAACTAGCAGAAAATTCTGACAATCTTGTTCTTAGGTTGGTTGCTGTTTGGTCTTTGAAGGAGATTTCCCTCCTGTGCAGGGGAATGATGATTTTATCAGAAAAAAATTATTTATATAAGCCTTCCCTTCCTCAAGCAAGCTGAGACTCCTGGAAGGTAAAACTAGGATGCGGAGAGCACTGTCTGGGGCACTGAAAGCAGTGATCCTGAAGGGACCCTTTTGTCAGATGGAGGGGGAACACTTGTAGGAAGGGTCCAGTGTGAGAGAGCAGCTCTGGGGAGCCAGTGTGGGGGCAGCCCTCAGCCTCCAACCTCTTTTCCTCAACCTGCTCCTGATTATAATCAATCCACTTTCCCATGCCTCCAACCCTATTGGACAAAAAGAGGTCTCCTACCATGAGCCACAAGAATTCCTTTCTGTTTCAAAGCAGCCCCCGTGGCATTTGGAAAATACAAATCCCATTGCAGGGCAGGGCTGCCGTGGGGTGATTTGGATGGTGAGGTACCAGGGCATAGTCATCTGAATTTCATCTGCTTCCTGGACATTTCATAATTGTTGAGGGCTAGCATAGTCTCTCCTAGTCCCTGACTTTCCCAGAGGACCATGCCATTAAGGAGAGGTATTTTGTCCTCAGATACCTTTGCAGGAAGACCTTGTACTCAAAGTTACCATGTTTGTAACTCTTTGGCAGCCCATTGAAGCCTTGACACATTGTTGTTGTTAAAAGAATTGAGACCTTGTACTCAAAGTTACCATGTTTGTAACTCTTTGGCAGCCCACTGAAGCCTTGACACATTGTTGTTGTGAAAAGAATTCAGGGGGTGGAGCCAAGATGGCGGAGAGGAAGGGAGCTCTGTAAACTCCTTCCGCACCATTTATCAAACTGAGAAGGATATTACACTCATCTGTGAGAGCGGAAGGAGAAAATACAAACTCCAGAAGGAATAGAACCTCAAGGATACCTGAGTGAGTGGGGGCGAACGGGGGAGATCCGAAAACGGGCCAGCCTGGGACGGGCAGGGGAGGTAAGATCCCCAGCCCAACGTGGCGCAAGTGCACGGCGCCCGAGAGACAAAGGGAAGAGACAGAGTCGGAACACGCTCACAGAACTGTCTCTGGGGAAGAGGTATAGAACGCTTGGCTGTGCTTGGAGACAGAAACCCACTCCATAGATAACTGCTGGGTAGCCAGAATCCCGAACCGGGGTGGCGCAAGAGAAGGAATAGCTTCCAGCCCTAAGGCATCTCGGCGGGGAATCAGAGGGGTCTGTGGCTGTGAGAAGTGGCTGCGCTGGGGAGGCGCGCTCCCCGGTGGGAAGTGGCCAGAGCGGCGACTACGCCAGGTGCAAGCAACTCGAACTTGGTTTTGGGAACGGGACCATGGACCGCATTTCCACGGCACACTTCGTCCCCCGCACAGACTGCGCGAATCCCGGGTGCCCACAGGGAAAAAATAGGGCGCATACCTACGCGACCCCCAACAAAGAGTCGGTGGCGGGTGGAGGCCTGGGTGCGCACTTAGACTGTGGGAGCTCCCAGCTCATTTCCAGCAGGGCAGAGCATCTTGAGCAAAGCTATCGGAAACTAAGAGAGACTCGGTTTTTTGCTTTTTGTTTTTTTCCTTTACCCCATTGCAATCGTGATCCTGACTGGGGGTGGGGACTCCGCAATTGAGTCTGTGAAGGTGGCACTTCACCTCCTGCTGCTCATTTTACCTCAGGCAGGGGCGGAGCCTCTGAGAACAGACTCCAAGACCTACCACATCAAACCAAGCCTATCCACCAGGGGGAGCTGCTGCTTGCTTTTTTTTTTCTTTTTTTTTTT
>NC_043713.1:34196548-34218838 GCF_006229205.1 Suricata suricatta | reverse complement strand
GATTTACCCAAGAGAGACAGAAATGCTGATGCATAGGAGCACATGTACCCCAATGTTCATAGCAGCAATGTCAACAATAGCCAAAACATGGAAGGAGCCTAAATGTCCATCACCTGACGAATGGATCAAGAAGATGTGGTATATATTCACGATGGAGTACTACATGGCAATGAGAGGGAATGACATATGGCCCTTTGTACGAAAATGGATGGACCTTGAGGGTGTCATGCTGAGTGAAGTAAGCCAGGCAGAGAAGGACAGAAACCATATGTTTGCACTCATAAGTCTAGCAGGAAAACATGAGAGACCTAATGGGGAACCAGGGGGAGTGGAGGAGGGAGAGAGAGTTGGGGAGAGAGAGGGATGCAGAACTTGAGAGACTACTGAATGCTGAGAATGAACTGAGGGTTGAAGGGGAAGGGGGAGAGGGGAAAAGAGGTGGTGGTGATGGTGGAGGACACTTAAGGGGAAGAGCACTGGGTGTTGTATGGAAAACAATTTGACAATAAAATATTATTGAACAAAAAAGCAAATTAATCCTCCTGGATAAGCATAAAAAAAAAGAATTCAGTCAGATTGAAGAATATGGCTGTATTTTATAATTTTTAAAATTGATTTATACTAGAGGATTTTAACTGTTTGTTTGGCTTTTGTTAGCTTCCCTAGTCAACCCACATCCTGGCTTGTTGTTCATCTCCCCCGTGGCCAACTTGAATTTTGGTCTCATTTGCCATATATACCACCCTTCTGTGACTGTCCATGCAACAGGTGTTGTGGTCCCTTGAGTAGATTGGAGGTTTGGGGGGAGCCCTGTTGAACATTTCATGAGTTTTCACCATCAAGTTTTAATTTGATCCCTAAATTCCCTTACTTCTTAAAAAGTTGGACTTTTGTCCAGAACACTGAAAATGAAATGGTTCCATGGCATTTTGTTTTAGATTTTACAAAAATTCAACTTTATTTTTGTTTTCTGACATTGTTTTAAACTTTTTAAATGGGAGTGATTTTCCCTGTACTCAATTAGAAGTGTGGCATGTCTTATGGCTTTTTTGCTTATGATAACTAGATAGACCTAAGACCATTGTTGCAGGCCACAAACACAGGCTAAAGCATATAAATACTGTACCTGTCTCGTGTGATGGTTGAAACTCTGAACTAGACTTCATATTCTATATTCTTCCCTGCCCTGATGGGCTGCTTTAGGATGAAAGCCTGGTATGGAATCAAGGACCAGTTCTATGGGACTCTCCCCCTACTATTCTCCTCTCCCACTTGGTCAGGAGCTTCTCTGTTGAATCTCATAAGGTTGGAGGCACAAGAAGGAGGAGAGGTGAATGGATGAGATAGTATCTGCCTGGCTAGGGTCATTATGGTCTCTGGTATTGGCCAATGGATAGAAGCAATTATTTCTTTTGAGGGTGCTTTCTTGGGGTATTTATGAGTTGGTTTTTTTTTTTTAAGTTTATTTATTTTTGAGAGAGAGAGAGCAAGCATGAGCAGGAGAGGGGTAGAGAAAATGGGAGACAGACTCTGAAGCAGGCTCCAGGCTCTGAGCTATCAACACAGAGCCCAATGCAGGCCTTGAATACATGAACTGTGAGATCATGACCTGAGCCAAAGTTGGACACTGAACTGACTGAGTCACCCAGGTGCCCCTCTTGGGATCTTTAGAGGTTCCCTGCTGGGTTCCTCTATCCTGAGGTTCCTGTGACTTGTATGTGACCCTCATCTAATCCAGTTGGACACTTATGTCATCTTTCTTTGTCATGGGCACCCAGTGGTACACCTCAAGCCTCTTTCTGCTCAAGACCCTTCTTCCTGTCGGCAGTTCTACTGACTAGAACAAAGAAGGCCTGAAGTAACTTCTCTCCACTTGGCCCACATCTGGTCCATGAGAAATACTTGTGCAAGTCTTATTTTATTCTAAGAGTAAAGGCCAGGTTTGGTGAAGCAGCCTTCACCATTGGAGTAGTTGGTAAACTCCACCCTCACCCAGCAGATTTCCAGGCAATGATCAGACTCTTGGCTCCAGTCACATTAGCTTTCTCAGTTGTGAGTCAGGTGCCAGTCTCCTGTGTCTTCTAAGGGTACCTTGGTGTTCAGTTGGTTGAGTATCTGACTTTTGATTTTGGCCCAGGTCATGATCCCAGAGTTTTGGGATCAAGGTCCATGTCAGGCTCCATGCTGAGCATGGAACCTGCTTGGGATTCTCTCTCTGTCTCCCTCTCTTTCTCTCTCTCCCTCCCTCTCTCTGCCCCTCTCCCCTGCTCACACAAGTTCTCTCTCTGTCTTAAAAAAAAAGAAATACATTTCAGATTCCTACAAGAGGTCCTGTTAGAGAACCCCTTATTAGGCCTGGGGAGAGAAGGAGGCATTTATTCTCCCTAAATCTTTGACTGAACTGAGTGGTCTTCAAGTTGTGAAACTGTGTTCAACTTCTTTCCTTTATAAATTCTGCAAAGGGGTCATGTTGAAAAATGAAGCAGGAAGTACCTGTTCTATCTTGTTGCACATGCTTTACTCTCACAAGTGCATTACAGTCTAGATAAGGAGCCAAATTAAATTCAGAAAAAGTTAAAAAGCAACGAAGGAGATGTTACAAGTCAAAGAGCCCCAAGTTACAATTGTAAAGTATGGAGAATTAATACTATGGCTCAGGTTAGGTTGGGTGGGTGGTGGAAAAGGGCAACCAGAGTAGACTCATAAATGTGTGTATTCAAAAGCATTCTGTTTTAGCCTCATTGCAGTCTTACTGCTTTTCTACTTGTAATTCAAGATTCAAACACTCTGAGATGATGAGCCAAGCTTCAAGGATTCTTCTGGCTGGGAATGACTGGCTGAGAAAATGCATCCAGGTCCAGGAAGATCCTGTAGGGAGGCACTGAGGATGATGAAATACATTACTTATATTAAGCACCATATGCGTATAAACCTTGTCCTATTAACTTACATGTATTTTTGGCCAATTCCAGAGGCCTCCTGAGATACTCAGTACATGTAGAAGAAATAAACTTGGATCAACAACATTCACTTTGTGGAAGCATTTAGACACCTGATTGTTCATTCAACATATAAATAGAGTAAATATATAATTATATATACCACACACCATATCACTTAAGACTCTATTCTAGGCATTGTGAGAGAAAGTAAAGTCTCTCCGGTGGCTCAAGAGATGAGAGGCACATATCCAAGAACTATATTCACCACTTGGAATGGTGCAGTGTAATGACACATGAGTATGAGGACAGTGAGTATGTGGTCAGTTTAGCAGGAGAGATGCATTCTTACTGCCGTAGTCTGGGCAAACTTCACCAGAAAATGGGAATCAATTAATATCTCATCCACAATATCATCAGTTCATCAAGCCTTGGCATCCTGACTGTGCTTGGGCATGGCCTCTGGGCTCCTTGAATGCACAAGTATTAACTTTATTCAATGCTGGCAAAGACTTTGGTAGGACCTCTGGCTCACCATTCCCTATATCTGAGGGGTCCACACTTCCAGAATTTTATGGTGTGCTTAATAAATACCTAGTGCATTTCCTGGCATGGATTAGGTTCTCCCTAAGTATTTGTGGGCTTTCTGAATGACAGCCTGAGAGAGAGGGAACCTCTGGGGTCAAGCTGGTGCAAAGTACCTCTGGCTTTGACCCTGACTCGGATGGGGTCCCAGAGGCTGTGTTGGAAAAGACAAGGTCAAGCCTCCAACAGTGGTCCCAACAGAACAGAGATGTTCCTCAAGAACTTTTGTCCTCTGGGCATTTCTCTCGGCTTTCCTATTTTTGCAGGTATTGGTTTGGCATCTCTCTTGGGGAATTTGTTAGGTAGCCTTTCTCCCTCTGCAGGAAAATGACTGTATTTGTTTTCAAACTCCCAACAAGCAACCACTAAGGGTGCTTTGAATTGAGTTAGTTGGCTTTGGGGATAGAGTGACAGAGAACTGCAGGCTTCCTACAGCTTCTGTTCTTTATTGCAAGTTTCACTCTACGTATTATACCAACTTTCTCTACTTGGGACTGAGGGTCATTTGCTCCATTTCTGCTGCTTCTGGGAAAACTTCCCACTGATCTTTTTTTCTGGCATGGCTTGCCTCCCTGAGGGCATGTTCTGGGGTGACCTGGGAAGTTCTTCATTGGCATTTGGGGTTTTCACCTCACTGTGATCTTCCTCACAAGGGCGCTTGTGTTCTCCGCCCCCCCCCCCCCATTTCAAACTAATCAGGGAAATTCCGGGGTGCGTGGAGACTACTTCCCACTGCCTTCACCACTGTTTGCACAGGAACTGAATTGTTATCATCCAAGGTTGGGGGCCCCATATGAGCAGCTGGGGCACCCTGAGGCCCCTGCAGTCATGCAGTCACACCATTGAGTGACTTCCCACACACTCACACTTGAGCACGGCAGAAATAGAATCTCTGCACCGGGCAGACTTGGCTCTTCTCCTCCCTCCACCAGTCTGGAGGTTTCTGAGGTTACAGACTGAATCTACTGTTTAATTTCTAACCTCCCATGGCTCTCAATTTAGGGCTCGCCTATGGGGTCCAAGCACTCAATTAGGGCAGGCATTAAGGGCCGTGGCTGCTTTTGCAGTGTGGGGGGAGGTGGCAGCTTGTCCCCAATGCAGGAGACTTTTATTGTCCATGACAGCCTTCTTCAAGGTTTCTTTATTGGGTAGCAACTTGGTTATGGGGTAAAGCCATGGCAAAAATTAGGTAACATTCCTGAAAGCCACATGGGTTAAGCCTTGGAAAAATGAGGCAGTCAGGGGAGAAGGGCCCAAGATGGAGGAAAGGGAAGCTAATAGTGGATTGAAGACAACAAAGAAAGTCTTTCCTAGTTTTGACATTTTGTCAAAGGTGACCCCCATAGTCCATCACTGTTCCTTCTGCAGGGTTTTAAACCACATGCTCTAATTTTCTAAAAATGTGAGTACCTACACTTTATGGAGCACCTACCTCTTGAGGCAGATTTTTTTTTTTTTTAATTTCTCCTTTAGAAATGAATGGAGACTCAGCAAAGTTAATCATCTTCCCAGGGTGGCACAGCCAGTGGGTGGTGGAGCTGGTATTAAATCCAAGTGTGTTCTCAAAGCTGTAGTTCTATGCCACAGTCATTCTGTCACTACTGAATGCTTATTCTTCTCTTTATCTGGTCTGAACTTGGTGATAACAGGAATTTTAAGCTAGTTTAGGAATGCTGATTTGCCTGGACCATTCATTTGCTTCAGGCAAGAGTCAAGAGGGAAGAGCACAAAGAAGACCAGGATATTGTCCAGTACACATTCTATGAAAGACCCACAAAGACCGTAGACTGTCACTCTGTTCATTTTTGTCTCTCTCTCTCTTATTCTTGGCAACTGTCCCTTAAGCCCGTCTGTTCTCTGCCTCTAATATATTATGCTGATATTTTATTACCAAACAATTACATTCACTAATTTGAAAAGGAAACGAGCAGGAAATTGCAATTACAAGAGTAAAAGCAATGCTCTTTTATTTCTCCCCTTTATGCATATGAAATATGGTTTGTCATTGCTGCAAAACAGACTTTCCTCTTCTTCCATGGCTCTTCACTGCCTTGTCTTTAATAATTGAGCAGAAATGAGAGTAATAATTAGATTCCTGATAACAGAGGAGATATCCACGGGTTTGCAGATGTGGAAGCTCAGCTTGGAGCCACAGGACCGATACCATGTCTCCATGGGAGAAAGCACACTTCATGCTGTTTCACTTGAGTACCTTCCAAAGCATTCTTTACATCCATGGTCTTCTATGTGGATTAATTATTTGTTCACAATTACTGTTTCCTCTCTGCCCTTGCTATGTTTTCCCACCCCATTGACTTTGGGCTTGGTCAGAACTTGCTTTGCTTAATGGAATATGGATAGTTGTGATGTTCACCTCATTTAATTGAGCAGAAACTTTCAATGTGCTTGCATGATTTGGCCCTGCTTCCCTTGAGCGATACTCAGGATGGCGGCTGCTCCATCTAGGTCCCTGAATGATTACGGTGCACAGAAATGCCCTGCTGACTCCTGATGGATGTACGGTGAGAGCAAGAAATAAACGTTTTCTGTTTTAAGCCACTGAGATTTGGAGCTGTTCTTTAATCACAGCATAGCCCAGCCCACCCTACTGATATATTTGTGATCTCATTTGGTTCTCGTTATATCCATGGGACGGACAAAAGGTTGATCACACTGGGTGGTGTGGGGGAAAGAGTGTGTGATGTAGAATCAAAGAGATCTGGCTAAGAATGCTTTTTCCATCATTGCTACCTGTGCAGGCTTAGCTGGGCAACCCAGAGTCTCTGAAATCCTGTTTCTTCACCTGCAACAAAGGAACAATTATTCTTACCTTGAAGGTTCCTGAGAATCAAAGGCAGTGTATGCCAGAGGCCCTCGCATAGTGCCCGTCACAGAATAAACAGCTAATAAAAGATAGCTGTTTTTAAAAATATTATTTAAAAACCCCTTTTGACATAATCTCCACTGAGTCGATTAGAATGCTGAGGCTAAATCCACTGCAGGTAGCTGCCCAAGTGAATTTCCTAAGAGCTGGAATGTGAGTTTTAGCTCCAGACTCTGAGTCCAGTGCTCTTTCTTTGGACTAACACGCATTCATGGAGTACCGTGCCTGGAGAGGTGCTAAGGGTCAGGGGTGGGGAATGTGCAAGACGTGAAAACACTACTCCCGCAGGGAATGCTGTCCACACAGTGAGATAAGTTAGCGCCAAAGTAGCCAGCCCCAAAGTAGCCACTCGTTTCTCTGAGGCACATTCTAAAGTTCTAGCTTTGCACTCATAAGAATCACCCAAGGAACTACTTAAGAGGCAGATTCTCTGGTCCTATCCCTAGACTTTCTCCTTTAACACTATCTTACGTGATTAAAGGAAGAAGAGATAATGGGCTCTCACATCAGGTTCCTTGGATTCAAATCCCTCCTCTGGCACCTACAAATTAATCACATGATCCTGGGCAAATTACCCAACTTTTTGTGCCTCAGTTTCTTCATCTGCCAGATGGGGCTAAAATTAATAGTTATCTCATATATTTCCTTGAGGATTAAATTAGGTAATATATGCAAATAACATGGCACTTGGCAAACACTCAGTGAGTGCTTCCCATTAGTATTCTGATATGGAGGGTTACGATCACCACTGATCCGGAAGCCTCTCTAAGGAATGGCCCAGGGCAAATCCTTCCTCTGATGTCCTAGCTGGGTATTCTCTCATGGAGATTCTTTTTTTAAATTTAGTTTTATTTTTTAATGCTTATTTATTTATATAATTTTTAAATTAATAGTTCATTACCACATTGGTTTCCATATAACACCCAGTTATATGGAAACCAATAAGTTCCCCACAAGTTCTTCCCCAAAAGTGCCCCTCTCTCTCATGGAGATTCTTGAGACAGTGGCTTCCACCTTTATGGGGTCTATTAGGGGAATTTCCAATTATGGAAACCTTGAGTATGGGGGCATATTTGGGTCAAGCAGAGCTTCTCGGTAGTTCTTAAATTGCATGTGTGCTGCGTTCTTTTGCTCATTCCTGCAGAGGTTTGCTTCTGGGGAAGGTCCCTCATTAGGGAACTATGTTTGGGAACCATCTCTGGCTGGCAGGGGGGCAGCAATTGGAGAGACATTCCTGGCCCTTGGTGGCCTGAGGCTGGAGTCAGGGCTGGATTTGATCCAGTTGAACTGTGTCACATGCTGCTCTAGCTTTGTGCCAAATGCCTCATTCTGCCTCTTGCTAATCATCAGATATTAGAGTATATAAGATTACATTTACTACAAGAAAGGTTTTCTTATTCTTCTCCTTCTTTAACTTCTTTGAATAATTCATGTCCAACTTAGAAGGATTAAGTATGGTATGACCTCCTACTCTAGCAAGCGCCACAGGTGGAAATGTTGGTTTCTCAGGGGCTGCAGAGGCCAGACTGTGGGGAGCTTTCCCAGCCTCCTGCCTCTCTCTGCTGCCACGAACTGGCTGGTGCAAGTCCTTCGGGCAGGTGCAGGTCTCTCCCTTCTGTTCCATTCCTATACTGGCGCTTCAGTTTTACTAATTCTTTAAAATCCACCTGTCAGCAAGCCATTCTGTGGCATGGAGTACCTAGGTCATGAGAAGGCAGAGGGTTTCTTTTGGGGAGAGTACGGCCCTGAGTTGGGAAGGGCTTCCCATTCGCTGGGCCCAGGAGGCTAGTGCTATAGATGTGCTGGCATGAGGCAAGAGGAAGCTGTAGGGCATGTAGAGGAGGGTTCCCTTCATTAGACTGACTGCTAGCCTTCTAATTCCAGCTCTACAACTGTTTGGGTGTGGCGACCACAGGCAGTTCTTAATATCTCTATTGTGTTAGCATGCTCACCTACAGGAAAGATGTCCTGAGTATAAAAGTGCAAAGAGAAAATACAGAAACGTACAAGCATAGGAAGCATATGTGGAATCCACTTAGAACAGTGTCTGGCATTTGATAATATCTCAATTAACGTTAGCTGTTAGCATTATATATTCCTAGGTTCAAATTTGAAGTTTATGATGAGATACAGGTTTTAATGTATTTTATTTGTTCAATTAAAAATTAATTTTAATTACATAAGGAATTCATGAATATATTCTCATCGTAAAAAATTAAAACATTACCGCCAAAACTATAATTAATTTTGACTGGTGCCATTCCTGGTTCCTCCCCAGCATTTATTGGTTTTCAGTTTGGTTTGCAGACTTCTAGGATTTTATAAAAGGGTTTATATACATGTATATACTTGTAGAAAATAATATAGGATATATAAGTATCTATCTATTTGCCTTCTTAAGCTATGTAGTCTAAATGGTGTCAGACCTATATGTCTTTTTCATTCAACATTGTGTCTTAGAGATTATTTTATTTCAGAACACAGAGGTATACCATATCTAAAAGCAACTCCAGCCTGTTTCATATTATGGGGATATCACATTTAATTAAGTTGTTGTTTAAAATTTCCCCTTACTATAGACAGTACTAGAATAAACATCCTTGTAGACATCTCCATGTATGTGTGTATCTTAAAACTTCCTCAGAGTTTATCAATCTGTTCTCCAAAGTGGTTGTGAAAACTTATACTTGTAGCAATTGTGTACAAATTACATGCCTTCACACCACCTCATCATCCTTTTGTATTACCTAACTACAATCTTGTCATTCTAGGCAGTGTAAAAAGATACAGAATTTTATTGATGTTTTAATGAGAACTTTCCTTATTCCTAATGAAGTTGAACCACTTGTTATATTTATTGGCTGATGGTATTTTCTCTTTTGTGGATTACTTGTTATGTTCACTGACTACTGTTTTATTGAGTTACTTTTCTTTTTTTTTAATTATTTTTTGCAGATCTTTTTAGAAATGTCTTTAGGATAATAATCCTTTCTGTGTTATACTTGGTGACAATATTTTCTCCCATCCATTGTTTTCTGTCCTATACATATGCTTCATTTTGACTTAATCCATTTATATCACCCTGTTCTTTAATGGCTTGCTATTGTGTCCTATTATTAAGTAGACTTTCCTCATGTTCAACATCATAAACACATTTTCCAATATTTGTTTTTTATTTTTTAAAAGTATCAAGTCTTTCATCCATCTGGGCTTTATTTGTAAATGATGTAAAATAAGATCTAATTATATGCAGCAGACATTGAGCTAAGAGCTTTATATGCATGATCCCAGTCATTCAAACTACCTGAAAAGTTAGGTATTCTGACACCCATCTTGCAGAAGAGGAAAAAGCTGAAGAGATAAAGCTTTTGCCCAAGGTCCCAAAGGCCAATGCAGAGCAGCCATTTGAAATGACATCTATCTGTGGGATTATACAGGTCTTCGCAAGTCCAAATGCCCTTCCCAGTGCTCCCTGCAGGCTGGGCACTGGCTGATCGCACTAACAGAAGGAATTTGAACCAGGTAAGGGAAGAGCCTCTCTTGTGTCAGAATTGAAATTACCAAGCATTCCTAGAAGCCAGGAAGACAGGCACTAACAGGGCAGCAGACTTCTGAAAAGGAGGAAGAATCCCACAGTCTCAGCAATGTTGCTTACCTGACCCAGCTTTGGGCAGCACTGCTCCCTAAGGTATAGGATGGTCTTGCTGGGCATTCAACACAGACAGGTCCTCCTCCTCACTGGTAGGACACAGGTCCAGGCTTTGTTCCTCTCTCTTTGTGGCAGGAGGGGTCCAGGAAGCGGGGAGCACAACCTTTACTTTGTTACCCATTTCTATTGTACCCCTGACCAGAGAGGCTTAGTTGGGGTGGGGGTTGTGAGAGGGGCAATGTAAAGAGGAGAGGAAAAGCTTTTTCTGGCATTATGCTGCAGATCTCAGAGCGCCACCCCTACCCACTCACCTGTATGGGCTGGAAGCCTGGCTCAACTGTGTCATCTCTCCCCAAAGAGCTGTGAACCACACACTTAGCAATGCAGAGAGATGGCTCCAGGCACCCTCGGCATTTATTATAAATCACTGACACAGGAAAGATATGAGTCCCCACCTGCAGAATCACTGAAGCAGCAACTGTGGGCATATCTTACCTGAAAACGATTTCTCTGCTTTCACCACAGCACATAGGGCTTTGGGGGCCAAACCCAGAGGAGCCATTCCCTGGGGCAGCATTCTCAAACCTAGGGAATGTTTTCTTGAAATGATTCTTATGTCAGGACTCTCTTAAGTGCTGGCATTTTCTGACATCCCTTGAAAGTATCCTCTCCCTGTCCCTCCTTATGAACTATGGCACTCTCCTTCTCAGGCCCGCATTATGATTCAATTTTGTTATTTTCTCACTAGTAAATTAACTTTGATCTGATCACCAATTACAGTGTTTCCTCCACCACCAAGCAACTCAGTTCTGACAGTGTCTGCTTGGAGACAACAGCAGATTCCACAGGTTAAGGGCTCAGTGTCACAAGTCTGCTCTTCTACCATCAGACCCTACTCACAAGTCCAGGTTGTCACCTGTGCCTCTGACCTGGTGGCTATAAATCAGAGATTCCCAGAACCCTCTCCTTGGGTTCAATTAATTTGTTAGAGTGGCTCACAGGACCCAGTGATGAGTGCTTTTTTAAATAAAAATATATGACTTAGGAATAGCCAGATGGAAGAGATGCATAGGGCGAGGTGTGGGGGAAAGGTGTGGGGGGAAAGGGCCAGAGCCCACATGTCCCCTGAAAGCTCCAGTCTCCCAAAACCTCCACATGTTGCCTAACTTGGAAGCTCTCCAAACCTTATCCTTTCGGGTTTTTATGGAGGCTTCATTACCTAGGCATGGCTGATTACATCCTTGGTCATTGGTGATGGATTCAAATTTCAGCCACTCTCCTCTTGTGGGAAATCAGGAGGTGGGCCTGGAAGTTCCAACCCACTATTCCCAGTTGGTTCCCCCTGGCAGGCAGCCCCCACTTTTAAGTCTTCTTCAAAAGTCACCTCATTAACATATACTCATTTGTGGTTGAAAGGTGCTAGTTATGAATAACAAGACACCTACTCCACCTTGATGGCTCTGGAACTGGTTTAGGAACTGAGGACAGGAGGCCAAATATTATGAAGGAGGCTCCCATTGCTCTTATGCTCAGAGAATTCTAAGACTTTTTGGCAGCTGTGAGCCAGGAACTGTGGACTAGGACTGAATGAATATGAGAAATACATTTTGGTCATCTGATAACCAAATATATATTTCTTATTAATCACAATATCACAAGCTCCTTAAGGGAAGAAATGGCCTTCTTCGTAGGAGAGCAATAAAGAATATTTAATTTATTTTTAAAAAGGCACAGGAAAAACAATTCAATCTTTTCTTTCCTAATGAAAAAAAAACTGATCTCCAGATCTCCAAATCAGCTGATTTCCTCTCTTTTCCAGAAAACAATGCAATCATTGCCCCCTTTTAGCCTTTGTTCCCTTAGTTCTCACATCTGCGATGCCCTCTCTTCTGTGTCTGAGTGGATATTTAGATTCTCAGTGGTACTAATCAAGCTGTCCTTGGTATGTGCATTTTAACCACATAGCCCATTGCTGGAAACTGAGCAGAGAAGTGGCCCTGCCTGTGTGGTTTGCATCTGGCCTCCCCCTTGGCCCTGGAGCTGGTCTTTTGTGTTCCGCTGTCGGGGAGGCAGTGCATAACCATCCCCCAGGCAGGCCTGGCCTATGGTCTGACCAGCCGGTGACGCCCTTTGCTTTTCAGATCAGATTCTATCATCATCAGGCAGGAACATCCTCCAGATGGCCCCACACATGCACAGATGCTGCTGGGAAGGAATGGGGGAGGCTTCTTGGGCTTGGCCCATTGCACATCACCCTGAATCAGTTTACCAAACTAACAAGTGCACCGGATCAGCTGTCACTTCTCTGTGGGCAGTTTCCTACTTAGATCCCTCAACTTCCGTTTCCTAAACCCAAATTTGTAAGGAGAGCTTGTTACCAGATAACTTGGACTTAACAGCCATTTTTTTTGGTGGAATAATGGGAGCAAGAGCAATATCCCCTTTACTGAAAACTATTGAATTAAGAAAGGATTCTAATATGACATTCCCCACCTGCCTCAACAAAGGTGTCTTTTTCTTAGATAAATGTTGGGCTCATTGATTGATGTATGAATCTTCCTCAATTTACAGTGGGGTTATGTCTTAACAAACCTATGATAAACTGAAAATATTATAAGTCAAAAATGAATTTAATACAGCTAACCTACTGAACATTATAGTTTAGCCTGGTCTATCTTAACCTACTCAGAATGCTTCCATTAGCCTATAGTTGGGTAAAATTACTAACACAAAGCTTATCTTATAATTAAGTGTTGAATATCTCATGCGATTTATTGAATACTGTACTGAAAGTGAAAAACAGAATGGTTGTGTGGGTACAGAATGGATGTAAGTGTATCTGTTATTTATCCTCGTGATCACACAGCTGACTGGGAGCCATGGCTTGCTGCTTCCACACAGCATCACAAGAGAGGATCAGACCACATATTACTAGCTTAGGGAAAGATGCAAACTCAAAATTCTAGTACATTTTCTACTGAATATATATCACATTTGCACCACTGTAGAGTCAAAAAAATGGTTAAGTTGAGAACCATCTGCATTGTATATAGTGGTCCCCTGAGGTCATATAGCAAGTGATATGGCTGACCATTGCAGGGCACAATAATTTCCAGATTTAGTTGTGGAAAAGTGAATCCTCTCCAGGAAACCAGAACTTTGGTGATAGTCCAGTGGGTCCTTACTCACCTAGCTGTGGTGCATGTAAGGGTCCAAGTGCACTTGAATTTGCCCCTGTGTGGAAGCAGTTACAGTCAGCCTCCTTTGTAAGGAGAGCTTGTTTGTAAGAAGAGCCTCCTGGTCCTGGGCTCTTCTACTTCTCAGAATCACCATCCTGGTTTCCCACACTATCCAGGCACATGTCCTCTCTGTATATTTCAATTATGTAACCTGAGTGTTGTTCTTCCTGTGGGGCAGAATGGAGTAGGACTTGTGTGTGCCCAACCAGGC
The DNA here is from genome assembly GCF_006229205.1 of Suricata suricatta. Lineage (NCBI taxonomy): Eukaryota > Metazoa > Chordata > Mammalia > Carnivora > Herpestidae > Suricata > Suricata suricatta. Next base: position 34,205,331 of record NC_043713.1, on the reverse strand, counting down.
TGTGGGTGGAGGTGGTGATTATAGTGAGTCTCTCGAGGACAAGCTGACTCCATGGTGGGTGCTGGTGTATAAGAGCAAGTTTCTTCCTGTGCCTTGTGGGAGAATCTCCAATGTGTCAACCCTGGGAGATGGAGTTTGTGTCAGAGGAAGAAGGTGACTTCCTTATCAGTGTCCTATAGAACTGCTTTAGGAGAGGTCTCACTTGCTACAATTAGATTTCATTTATTCCTGTATTGATGATCCTGTGGGATCATGTGGGACAATGGAGCATAGAATGATGTTTTAGAACAGAGCAAGGAGAGATGAACTCTGTTAGGGAAATCAAGAGAAACTTTAGGTGTTTGGGAGGTTTCGTAATGATTCAGAATTTGCTAAGGAGAGAACAGAAGTCCTTGCCCTTTGGGGGTAGGAAGTTGGAGATACCACATGCTGTCCCCAGAAGAGGGCCTCGCTGGGTCAAGAGTGGGTGAGCTGTCTTGGAATTAGATAAGAATTGAGGGACCAAGAGGCTCCTGTGGCAGGCAAAGCCTTGAGTGTGACCAGGAATTTGAATTTCTATCTATCTAGAGAAAGGAGAATACTTCTGAAACACTATAGACTGATTGATTTAGAGAAGCCCATAACATAACAGAATTATGGCATAAAAACAAGTCCAGCTGCACAGTGATGACTTCTGCAGTTGTCTTTGGTTCAGATTGAGTCCCTTGCTGAGGGAGGGCCTATGGTGATCAAGGGTTAAGGGTTATTGCCCTCAGATTTCAGAAGTGGTCCCAGTGAAGGGGCCTCTGGGAAGTGAAATACAGATATGATTGAAGTCAGGCCAGGAGAAATTTTCAGGGTTCATTCTGGGTCCAGAAAACCTTCTTTCCTAGAGGAGGAATAGAGGCTGTGTATCTACTCTGAGGATCTTTCTTCAGTGCAAGGGGACCATCCCCAAATACTCAGCACTACAATAATCACAGTGGCAGGGTGTGACTTCTCAGATTCACTGGCAATGCTGTGGGAGGGTAAAAAATGGGCAACAAGTGTGGTGTGGCCTCTGGGTGGGAGCAATGGGCTGGGGCAGGGGAGAGTAAGACTTGGAAATGAAAGAGGACAATATTCAGTTACCTGTCAAAAGAAAACCATCCAAATGGCTTTTGCAATTGCAATTAGCCAATAGGTGAGTGAGCATCTTCATGTGCAGAACTGTGTAAGAGTGTTGGAAGCAGGTCAAGACTGAAGTGAAATAAATGGAATCCTTGCTTTCTTGATACTTTCCCCCCGCAGAATACACATTCATTTATTCACTCATTTATTCATCCTACAAAGACTAAACTCCTAGTATGTGCCAATTCTGTTCTAGAGCTGGGAATATGGCCCTAATGGGGAAAGAGAGGCAGTGAGCTAACTCATGAAAGGCCTAAATCATGCCTACAAGGTTCTAGAGGGCTGGAGTGATGAGACTGGATTGTATCTGGCCAGATAGAAGACCTCCTCGATAAAATGAGAGATTGAAGGAAACAAGCAGTTGATATTTATTGAGCATCTATACTTGCCAGTCTGTGTGGCTATCAGAGTTGAAGCAGTCTGTAGGGGGACTTAGTAAGTAAGCAGATGCTTGTAATGCACTTGCTGTGGGTTCCTGTCAAGTATGTAAGAGAGCTGAACAGGAAAGGAGGAGGGAGGGGAGGGAAAGAGAACAAAGGAGGAAGAATCTAAGAGGCTATTAGAAGGGGTCAGTGCCCTGTGTGTGTGTGTGTGTGTGTGTGTGTGTGTGTGTGTGTGTTTGGGAACGGTAGCCTCAGGCACCTGGAACAGATCCTGTGCTCCTATTGGTCTCAGTGATGGGTGATCCTGATGCCATGAAAATATGCAGATCATAAAAAGGAAGAGGAAGAGCTTCAGCTCTCATCCCTGTGAGTTACTAGGTGTCCCAGAAAAGGCATTAGGGAGGTGAGAAAATGGCTTGCTGATGCTGATGTTGCATAAACAGGCTTCCCAGGGACACACATATCTTAATGTGATGTTAACAGATGAAGAGGGGCAGGATGAAGCTCTGAAGTCTCCAGTCCGCTGCTGCCTCCCCAAAACCCAACCTGTAGAAGGAGACCCAGGCAGGGATCCCACCTGATGGCAGTTCCTGAGGCAGAGGGCCAGGTTGGAGGAGGGGAGGGCTGCTTTCTGAGGCCTAGGAAACCAGCTTTGTGAGGGACACCCAATATCTAAGGTTCTGATTTTCCATGCAGTTTACATAGCTGCTCACAGGGCTATCTTAAATATCCCTGGAGTTCAGTCACCTGGTAGCAAGACTCCCCATCATTCTATGTGGCTGCTTGAAAGTCTGCCTGAGGCACTTCTCTCTCAGTTTAAACATTATATCATTTGGATTAAACATCATCATCTTGGGATCCTCTTTGAGTCTAATATACTCATTTGTTTTTTTCTGGAAGACTTCTGGAGCTCTCTATACCCTGCCTCAGGAATATTGGGCTTATTTATGAGGAATGTGAGTACATTGGCCTGTGAGCACTTTGAAGGCAGGCAGAGACCCCCGGTAATCCTCAGTTCATGCTGGCTGAAAGCCCCCCATCTTCACAGAATGATTAAGTCCATTGCATCACTTTTAATTCTCTGATAGGAAAGATAAAAAATAATCATGCACACCTCTGAACATTCTGATTGGTTGAGGGAGACAGTGATTGTCTTAGATCTACCATAATACAGTCCCACGGGCTGGGTGTCTTATAACAATAGACATTTATTGCTCACAGTTATGGAGTCTGCAAAGTCCAAGATCAGGCACTGGCAGATTCAGTGTCTGGTAAGGACACACTTTCTGGTTAACAGACGGCTGTCTTCGAGCTGTGAATTCACATGATGGATGAGACTAGGGAACTCTCTAGGTGTTTTTTACAAGGGCACTCATCCCACTCATGAGGGTTCCTCTCTCATGATTTAATCATTTCCCAAAGCCCACCCCCACCTCCAAATATCATCACACTGGGGATTAGGTTTCAACTTGAATTTGGGAGGAACACAATCTGTCCATACTAGCGATGGAATGAATCAGAGAAGAGGCAAGTACTACCAATTTCACTAGTTTTCCAATTTATCACATGATTCTGTTTCCCAATATAGGAGCCGTAAACACAATCTCTGGTTTGCAACAAGGGCTTTAGATCTAAGAACTGGAGAACTCCTAAAGGATTCTTCTTCAGGGTTCCTTCCCTGCAGATTCATTTGCCCCACAACCCAGAGAAAGTCACTTTTCAAATGGGAGGCTGGATAGGTGACCCAGTTTCCCCCATCTCAGTTGACTCAGAGAACCCAGCATCAAACTGAGACAGAGCAGGGAATGGACATAGGTCCCCCCAACCCTGACTGCCAAACCAGTGTTCCTTGATGGTGGAAACTCTGTGCCCCTGGAATAGTGTATCTTCCAGAAGAGCTAAAACCTTACACCCTTGGGTAGCATATCTTGCAGAAATGCTGAGGCAGCAGCATGCTTATTGAAAGGAGGGACTCAACTATGAAAGTTTTCCAAGACTGGGCCAAACCAGTTGATGCCAAGATGGACCCCAGTGCCGAACATTCATCGACTTTTTCCCTCATTATAATACTAAAAATCATGTCCAGGGGTGGAGATTTAGCATATTAATTAGACACGTGACACTTGAAGAAGCAAGACCTTTAAGTGAGCAAGTGCTAATAAATCTTTGCCTCTACATGCTTAGACGTCACCCTTCTCCCACCTAAGCCTTTCTAAACCTCTTCCTCACCTCTACTTGGGAAGTCAGCCTGAGGATTCTTTCCTTTGTGCTGTCTCCCTTGTGTTGGAGCATAAACCCCAATAAACTTCCATTTGGCCTCTTGTGAATTTCTATTGTTTCAAGAGCCCAAGGCCCTGGTTCAGTATCATTAACTTTGGGGAGAATCTAAATGTATGCAACGGTCTCATTTCAGGGGGAAGCAAGGATTCTCTTTGCGATAAACTTCCATTGTGAGTTTAGAGACATTCTATAAATATATTAGACTACAAACTCCTTGAGACGAAAAGACAATATAAGTTTTTTGTTGTGTATCCTCCAAATCCAGTATGGTGCTTGGCACATAGTAAGTGTTCAAAAAATGATGTTTTGAATATGAAGTTTCATGTTCAGTGTTGTTTAATCTACAGTGTCTTAGAGGAGGCTGTGGCTGGTCTTGGAAGGGAGTTACATTGGTCCAATTGGATGGGGCAGAGGCAGATGGGAGTCAGTCCAGTAGACAGAAAACTCACTACTCAGTGAGCATGGCTGCTCAGCACGGATTGTCCCCGTGGGCAAGCAGTGCATGGTGGAGAATAGCCTGTGAGGGAGGAAACAGAGAGTGCTTCTGTGTGTCAGGCACTCTATGTGTGTTAACTCCTTTTCTCCCCTTAGCCAACGGTGAGACTGGTAATATGGCTTTCCCTTTTATAGATGAGGAAGTTGAGTCAAGTGAAGCAATGGCATTCTTAGGTAATCCAGCTGGTAAATGGTACAAGGACACCATTTTAGGCTCCCTCACTGAAGTTTTCACCCACTTTACACTTTTCCTCTACTGCCTCTCAGAACAATGGGGCCCTAAGGGTAGGTAGCATGAAACTGAGGAACCCAGCAGTCAGCTGATTTAGGCAGACACAGCAAGCTAGCATGGGGTTTCAATTGGGGGGCTGTCTTCATTGGTGGCAGCTGGGGTCTAGAGCTGCGTGAAACCACATCCTACAGCCACTGGATATTGGTTGATGATGGAAGCAGGAATTCACACATAGGAACAAGGCAAGAGGCAGTGACAAGAATCAGATAAGAATGTTTTCTTGCTCAAGGGCTGGTTCCCACTAACTAAAACTAACAATGCTGAATCCCAGGATATTTCAAAGAGCCTCTGAGAGACTCCCTCTCCAGGATTGGTGTTGGCCACATACTAGGGTAAGGCCAAAAGTCAGTCTTAAAATGTTTTTTTTTTTTTCTTAAAGTAGGAACTACCTCAATAAGGGAGTGGAAGAGAGCAGAAACCATCCAGCCTTATCTAATGCACAACTCGCTTGATTTCTTTATGGTGAATACGTTTCCTTTAGGCCGATCCTGTTTTTTCAGGCCATACAATTGGAGCTGATGTTTATTTCCAAGGTTGTGTTATATGATGGGGAAAAGTCCTCTGGAGAAAAATTCTGGGGCTCATTAAACAGTGGGTAGAAGAGGAGGAGAGAATGAGTGAGAGAAGTAAAGAGAAAATTATAGCAAGATGATGTTTTCTTTTCCTGTAGGAAAGGACCTAAAATAATTGCATCTCCTATTTGGAACACTTTTGCTTTTCACACTTCATTCCTGTTTATGCAAACCAATGGGTTAGGAGAGTACATTCTTAGGGAAATTCTCCCCAGGAAATACACTGCTGTGCACACAGGACTTTCCAGGTCATTGACAGTATTGGTTAGAAACCAGAATTTACTTATAGTGCAGGATTGACCAGAAGTCTCTTCTTTCTCCCTTTGCTTTTTAAACATTTTGTACTTATGACTATTATTTGTACAAATCAATTGGCCTCCCTTTGAGTGTAATTGGAGAAACTTAGTTCCTGTCCAAGATTGTTTAGTACAAGACCGGGCTGGACAACTCTCTCTGTTTATTTGTTGGAGGGCTTTTTGTGAAATAAAAAAGGCAATGATGAGCACTACATTTGAGAAGTCAGCCTTTGTAGGCAGCAGGCCTTCTACAAGTCTATTTTTTTCTGGTAAGTGGTCAATGCCTTAATTCTCTCCCAACAACCATTAATCAATCCAGCTTTTAGGACTCAAATTCATAGCAAATTGACCTTAAAGTATAAACAGCACACACTGGCTTTGTTTTCCTATCTCTTTGGCATTGACATTAAGACAGAGGCCTTAACGAATATAGGAAGAAATTCCTAGATGATTGAATTTCAGGCACTGGCCACAGGCTGGTAGGGCAGATTGTTTTGGGCAGGCTGACTTTCCTCAAACTCTTTGAATGCACCACCACTCCACATAAAAAATAGCTTCCCTTATAAATGTCCCATCTCCCTCCATGATTTTGCTAAGAATGAGCCCAAGGGGATGGTTATTTTGGAAGAACTTTGATCAGCTCTGTTTTCATTGATGGACTGGAGAGAAAGGGTAGGAGCATGATGGGGAATAGTTCTGCACAGTAGATTTCACTAATTTTTTACAGAGATGGAAGCTTCCTAAGTTCTGTCCTGTAATATCAGTATTTAAGCCTGAGGGAGAGGGAGCCTTTGAGAATGTTTATGAACTCTGGTCTCTGGAGGAAATGGAGAAACCAACTGGAAAGAGAAATTGGGGGAAGGCAGAGGGGTTTAGGGTTGCAAGGGGGCCTAAACAACAGAGATTATTTCCTCATAGTTCTTGAGGCTAGAAATCTGAGGTGCAGGTGTCAGAAGGGTTGGTTTGTCCTGAGGCCGCTCGCCTTGGCTGATAGTTGGCTGTCTTCTTGTGCCTCATGGTCTTCTTTCTGTCTGTGTCCTAATCTTAGCTTCTTATAAGGACACCAGCATTTTGGATTAGGGTCCGCCTAAATGACCTCATTTTAACTTAATTATGTCTTTAAAGGCCCTGTCTCCAAATATAGTCACATTCTGAGGTACTGACAGTTAGACTTCAAAATATGAATTTTGGAGGGGACACAATTCATCCCATAAAAAGGAGTGAATTTGGACTGCAACTACCACTCACTTTGGTCCTTCTCTACACAGAGGGGGCCTGTTTTTGGCTATAGAGCCTAGACACTAGAAATCTAGTAAATAGAGATAGGAAATCAATCTAGAAGGGACCATGCATTGTCCATTGGTTCTCCAACTTTGCTGGCCATTAAAATAAACAATGTTTTAAAAAACACTGATGCCTGGCTGCCATACACTTTAAGATCCTGATTGAGTTGGTATGAGGTGAGGACTAGAGTTAGGTAATTTTAAAAAACTTATCAGGAAATTTTAATGTACAGCTAGTAGTAATAATCACTGATGTAATCCACCACCTAGTGTTATGGATAAAAAAAGTAATCACTGAGGAGCTATTTTAATGACTTGTCCAAGATCAAAAAACACTTGTGGGGTACCACCACACAGGGCTTCTGGTTTGGGCCCTACACTCTTTGGCCAGTGCATTTCTTTCCATTCCCTAAACACTAATTCTTCACCTGGGTGTCCATGGCAAGTATTGTAGATCCCTTGCTGGGCATTCACATACTCTTTCCTCTGGCTGCTGGGGGTGTTGATGCCCTGGGCCAGCTCTCATGCAGAGATGGATGGAGGATAGTGTTTAAAGATGGATTAATTTTGAAGGTGTATCAGCTCCAGAACTCCCTGCAGTGATGGTATTGCAGTTCACCTCCTTTCTCTGCTCTATCCTTCTTTGCCCCTAGCTTACAGGTTTGGTTTGGGTCCCAAGGACATACCAATAAATCTCCTTCCTGTAAGTCTTCTGCATCTCAGAGTCTGCTTTCTGGGGAAGTCAACATATGACAAGGCCTTCCTGTATTTATAGTTCTTTCATTAGTGCTAATCAAGTGCTCACCATGTTGATCTCTGTGCTAACTACTTGGAATATAAAGAGGAATAAGACCCACTTCCTACTCAAGCTGCTTGCCATCTACCAGAGGTTCCAGTGGTCAACAGATAACTCCAGAGACCTGTCTGAGCTACTGAAACAGTGGTACGAAAAAGTGGCAGAGCATCTCAGCAGAGGATGCTGAAGTTCTATCTAGAGGAGTCAGCCCAGATCACTCTGGTCTACATTTTCTGACCTTTCTGAGCAGTCTGTGGAAGATACTGAGCACTTTCTTGAAGCAGTGGATGCTCTAATGCTCTTGCTTGCTTCCACAATCCCATCCTGTCTAGATACTCTTTATTACACAGTAGATAAATAGTAGGGGGAAAGGTTGTGAATAGATGAGGTGACAATGAGGAAAGTGCAGAACCAGGGGAGGTAGAACACAGTGTGAGGGTTCAGTTTGAGTCTCCCATCTGTTACTCAGTTTTCTTTTTCTGTTTTTTTTTTTTTTAAGTTTATTCATTTGGAGAGAGAGAGAGAACATAAGAGGGTGAGGGGAAGAGAGAAGGAGAGATAGAATCCCAACCAGTCTCCACACCATCAATGAGCCCAGTGTGGGGTTCAAACTCACAAACTGTGAGATCATGACCTGAGCTGAGATCAAGAACCAGACACTTAACCAACTGTGCCACCCAGGTGCCCCCATTACCCAGTTTTCTTTTTCTGGAGGTCATTCCCCCTGGACCATCACTAAGATTGGCCCCCACAGTGGTCAGCTCCTCCATCAAAGAGGCACCAGAATCAGGCACTCACCTCTTAGAGTGAATAATGTCTGAGTCAGCATGTTATCTTCCAAGGGAGATTTGCCTTCTATGTTTTATTTTATTTTTATTTGTTTTGTTTTGTTTATTTTATTCTTTTTTAGTTCCACATAAGTGATACTGTACAGTATTTTTATTTTCTGTCTGATGTATTTCACTTAACATTATACCCTCAGGGGCCATCCATGCTGTTACAAATGGAAGAATTTCCTTCTTATATATGGCTGAATAATATTGCATTGTGTGTATATATACACATACACATACATATATACATATACATATATATCATACTTTCTTTATTTTTTCATCCATTTATGTCCATCACCTGATGAATGGTTCAAGATGTGATATATATATATATATATATATATATATGTATATATATATATATATATATATATATACAATGGAGTATTACATGGCAATGA
>NC_043713.1:34182615-34196448 GCF_006229205.1 Suricata suricatta | reverse complement strand
GGGGAGAGAGAGAGGGACGCAAAACCTAAGAGACTATTGAATACTGAAAACGAACCAAGAGTTGAAGGGGAGGGGCTTCTATGTTTTAAACCCAATGATGGAAGACAAAATGGACATTGGCCAGCAGGTGGGCAAGGTTTAGGAGCAAGGGTTCTTCTCAGCGATTCTGAAACTGGACCTATGCAGACAGATGGTCAAGTAGGCCTGTGTCACTAGACCTGGTTGTCACAACCAGGACTGTGTCCATGTGATAACTGTCCCTCTGCATGTACTGGCTGAAACAGAGGACTGGATACCATACCAATTACTTAGGAAAAGAGGTTCCTCAGACACTCTCATGCCTCCCATAGAACATCTTCTGTGTGCCCAGCCCTGAAATGGGGGCCAGACAGAGCACTCTGGCAAAATAGAAGTGAGGACCCCAGCCCTGAGCAGCTTCCAGCTTAAGTGGTTTGACAGGTATGTCAAGTCTGGTGGAACACAAACAGTCCATACCCTTGGGGAGCCCCAGATCTCCTGGCCTAATTTGAAAGATGTGGTTTCTGCCACTGGCCACTATTTAGGACACACATGCATATTTAAAAGGCCCAAGAACAGACACCAGTAAGACTTTAACATGTGCAAATGGTTACAGCTGACTACTTAGAGTCAGGGGACAGAACAGAGAGGCAGGGCTGGGAGCAGGATGTCTTGAACACATGGGGTCAGCCCATCAGTTCACAGTCAAATCAGGAGGCAAAAGGGACAGGGAGAGCCTTAGGCAGCACCAGGTACCTTGTAGATAGTAGTTGGCAGGAAGCATAGTGTCCTCCCTTACTGAAGAAAGGCCAGGCTGGAGGTGAATACTAGACAATTGTGTGTATATGTATGTGAAAACATGAACATTGTCAAGAGGATATACCTAAGGGGACTCTAGTAGCATCTCCTGAGTGGTTTGTAAACACAGGTTTGTGATTTGTGAATGTGTGTGTGTGTGTGTGTGTGTGTGTGTGTGTGTCTATAAGTTGTATATATTTGCATGTGTGTGTGCACATGCTTGTGGAGGTTTCCTTTACATTGGGGTGTGGTTGAAGATGCCAATACACAAATCATCCAACCCATTCTCCCATTCTCTCTCTTTTTCCAGGAAGTTTTCTCTTAACAAGGTAGCCACCTTCCTGGCTCCATCCCACGGGCTTTCCATTTGGGAATGAGTCCCTCTTCTGAGGAGTCAGAGCTGAGGCTCAGCTCTAGATGCTTTCTTGCTTTTAAGCTTGGAGATGAGAAGCAAATCACAAGTTTCTGGGTATTAGGGGGCACTGAAGATGGGGTGTGATTTGCCCAGGTTGAAATCCAGATTCTTTGGTTAGAATGAAAATTTCCTACAAAATAAGCAGAATCTGGAGAAACTGGGTTTATTGAGCAAATGTCTGGAAGCATACAAGAAGCATAGTTGGAAAGAAAAGGCATCTTTACTTACTGAGGGACTGAGAGATGACCTTAATTAAGAAGCCACCTTAATTTGGGGCAGAAAGGGGCTTATAGAAGGTAAACCTCTTCAATTGGCTAAAGAGAATAACACTAAAAGTGGAGCTAATTTCCTGAGTTCTTGGGTTAAAGTTGCACCATCACCTCTCTCCATAAATTATACAGCAGTTAAAGGAGGGGTTTGATGCAGGGCAGATGGTGTCTGGTTGCACAGTGGGCAAGGGGACCTGGGTCCTGGGCCATCCTCTCAATGGTCCTTTGCTGATGTGGTGGCGGAGGGAGGAAGCAGTAGCCTTGGATGCTTAGGCCTGACTCCCAGGACATTTAAGGTATCCACACCCCAGGTGAGATGGCAGGCTGTGGGAGACACCATCAAACCCTGGCTGGTGGCCCCAACACGTAGGTAGTGATCCTAGTCATGCACCACCCACTTCTCCCTCTTCCTGCCACTACTGTCACCACTGATCCTCACTCTCCCAGAGCCACTCCAGGTCCTTACTCACACTTTTACATCCACCTGGAATGCTCTTAATTGCTTTATACTGATTTAGGTTCCACACTGTCTCCAAGACTTGACTTGATACCATTTATTCCAGGACACCTTTCATGAGTACTTTAGCCCACAGTGCTACAAGCTCTGTGCTCTTCTCTGCTTCCACTTGCTTTAGTGTCCACATCCTGCTTATCTTTATTGGCTCTTTGGACCCACCTCAATGCAGGAATGTAGAAGCTATCATCCTGGGCCCTCTTTTCTTCTTTAATTACACTTTCCCTTTTCTGGGAAATTTCTTCACCTAATGACTAACCGTATGTTGATGATTCCAAAATTCAAATGTGTGGCCTTTTCTGTGATCTTGAGACTCACCATATCCAACAATCTTTTCTTCATCTCCACCTGGGTATCTCATAGGAATCTCAGACCTCAACCTCCCAAGAAGGAAGCTCTTGATTTCCTCCTGTGACTTCCCCCTCCCCAGGTTCAGTACGTGGCACCACCATGCATCTCGTTATTAAGCCAAGCCGAAACCCAGTCATCGTGTTCCTCTATTTCCTGGCCATCTTTCACTGATGAATCCCACTGACTTTGCAATCATATTCCACATCCTTCTGAACTTCTCTTTCTGTCCAAGACAGGTCAGAGTCATTGCAGCAGGGGTCATCCAACAGCCTTCTTCTAGCTTGTCTCCTTGCTTCTTCCTCTTACCCAAACAAGTCTTCACAGAGCCGAATGGCAATTCTAGAACACAGATCAAATCACTCACCCCTCTGTGTGAACCCTCCAATGTCTTTCTGTCACACTGAGTCAAAGACCCAAACTCCTTGTCCTTGCCCAGCTCTCTGATGTCCTCATTCTGTTCTCCTTTTTGTATATCCACTCTCCCTTCACCGGCCTTTCTGTTTCTCAGAAACCCCTAAGGTTGTGCCTTCCTCTGGTCCTTGGCACTGGCTATTGCCTCTGCCTGGATGTTCTTCTTTGCGTCTTCATGAGGTGGCCTCCTTCCTGTCAGGCAAGTCTTTAGTTAAAGGTCACCTCCTCCAAAGGGGCCTCCCTGACACCCACTTTAAAGCAGCTGAATTGCCTTCTGTCATAGTATCCTGTTTTATTTTCTTCAAAGCACTTATCACAATCTGACACCGTGCTGCCTGTTTATTTGGTTTATTTTGTATTATCTAGCTCCCCCCACCAGAACATTGGCTCTGTGAGGGCACAAAGCCTTTCTCACTCCTCCACTATAACCCAGCTCCCAAAGCCATGCCTGACACACAGTGGGCACTCAGTGAGTCTTTAGTTAATGACTCAATAAATGAACATGCTCCAAATAGATACTTGGATTTGAGATACTTGGATTTCCTTGAGAAAGCATTCTAGCTTTGAGAATGAATTTTAGCTGACAATGTTTTTTACTTGAAAGGATTCAGTCTGTGTATTTTACCCAAACAGCACACAATGAAGTTCCTATCCTTTCCCTAATATTTTGATATGGCTATTACTATCAATCATTTATTTACTATTGAATAAATGAACAACATGCGGTCTCAATGCTGTTGGAGACTTGTGCCCGGTAAGCCCTTTAAACCTCAGTAAACTGGTGAAGAGGCAATGCTATGGGGCAGGAACACTGAGGCAGGCAGGACTCCGGGGTGGGGAGCACTGAGCTTCCTTTTCCACAGACAAGTTTTAGCCCATTGAGGAAGTAACAGATCCAAATCTTGTAGCTTATAAAATGAGTTTCATAACTGCAGCCCTTCTGGCGTTATGAGCCTATTGAAAGACGAAGGAGATAGTAAACATGTACATTTAAAGGGAAGGTAGCTGTCACTCCTCATTTATTTTCTTGCTCATTCATCCATCAAATATTTCATAGCAAAGCACTGGACTAGCAACTGTGTGGTGAAAAGGATGTGGGATGGGCCCCGTACACCCCTGTCACACATCTGTTAGGGCTGATGTGGACAGATGGCAATGGCTGGAAGGGGTGAGGTTGAGTGAGAGAGGTGCGGCGGCATGTTCTGGGGTCCAGAGTAAGCTCCTGAGACTGGAAAGGCAGTATTCTGCAGAAGCTGGATCTTAGCAAAACTAATCCCTCAGGGGTCTGTCAGAGTACCCAACCTGGGGTCCGCGCTGCTCCGGCAGGCTGGCGACAGTGAGGCGACAGCTCCTGGCCAAGGCCACCCTTGATGGCCTTTTTAGAGTCCTTCCAGTTGTGAAGCATGAATCAGACTGACCAGCAGGTCCTGAGGCTCTGGAGCAAATAGTCCTTTTCTTATAAAGACTGTAAAATTCAGAGAGATAGGAAAAATATACAAACATTACTTCCTTCTATTTGCTGCTAGTTGATTCATTGTTATTATCAAAGCTTTTCCTGCCTTGCCGCAATGGGGGTTTAGCCTTGTCTTCCCTGGGGGAGCAAGGCTAGAGTCAGGCTTGGAGTTTCACAGAGTTCCTTGGATCTGAGGTAGCCTAGAGCTACTATTTCCAGTCGGCAAAATCTTTTGCTCCAGTTAGCACTGTCTCCACGCAGCCCAGTTCCCTGTGCCCTTGTTTCTCTGAGTAAAGCTTCCTGGACTTAGGGTAGGCAAGATCCCTGAGCCCAGGACCCTTCTGGGATTTGCTGGGGGATGACCAATAGGCCAGAGGTGGCTGAGGGTGTTTCCGCCAGTGACTCAGTTCTGTCTTTATGCAATGCCTGCAGAGAGGGATGGCATCTCTGCATACCCTCCATTTCAGGTTGGAAGTGCCTATGACAAACAGGAAAAGGGCCAACAAGATATGAGGGAAGAAAAAGAGAAAGATGTGGGGATAAGCTTACTTTTGCTTTGCTTTTTTTTTTTTTTTTTAAAGAAAACTGCAGCTTGTGCTTATTTGGCAAATGGGATGGATGTCATCTGAAAAAAAACACTGCTTTTTCTTTTCTTCACATAAACAAATTTTCATGACACAAGTAAGGGGGACCCAGGGATACCTGCCCCCTCACCCCAACATTGCCATACTTAGGAAGTAAAAATATAGGATATTCGGTTAAATTTTATTTTCAGATATATTGTAATTTTTAGTGTACTATTTGGAACATATTTATGCTACAAAATTTTCATTCTTTAGCTGCAGTTCAAATTTACTGGACACCTGTATCTTATCTCATGACTTTTCCTTCCATAGACCTCAAGTTGACTCTGAACTCACCCAGAGCTCTTGTTCCAGGATTCTCCATGGCTCAGTCCTCTAAGGAACCTGGTGCTGCTTCCCCTTCAGATTCCTGTACAATCATCTCTGGGAGAATATTCTCCTCTCTCAGTACTTAGGCTGGGGTCTCTGGCTACTTGGGTCCCCCGGGGGGAAGATTCTTGTTGGGACTTAGTAACACATGCAGGTGTGGTCTTCCGTCCAGACACCTGGGAAACAGTAGTTCTCTGTGTTGGTTGTACTTTGGAAATACAAAGTTGGAACTTAAAAATACTAATGCTTGGATCTCATCCCCAGAGACTCTGAATTAATTGGACTGGGGTGTGGTCTACCCACTGGAATTTAAAAGAATCTTGGTGATTGTACTGTGTTTCCAAAGTTGAGGACTAAGGCCCTAGAGCCACCAATGGTCTGGCCAGGGTCTCAGGTGACAGGGAATTAAAGAGAGGCACCCATTTATTGACTGTGTCACAATTTCAAGAGAGAAGAAAATCCAAGTATTTAGCAGTTACACTGGTATCTGCTAGTCATTTTGGATGATCCTGGTCCTCAGACTTGTGTGGGGATTTTAAGGAAGTGAGATCTGAGACCACTGCTGTCCAGGTGTTCACAGTGCCTCTCGGGAGAGATACTTCCTCCTCTCTTCCCATCAACTCTGCTACATACCTTATAATGTAGGAGCCCAGAACTGAGGCCATCAGCATCCTGATGTGTGTGTGTGTGTGTGTGTGTGTGTGTGCGTGTGCACCTGCACGCACGCAAAAGAGAGGTGAGCATGTGCTACAATAGCCAAGAAGACCTGGTTCAGGAACAAGATCAGGGTGGCTTTGATGACCTACGCACTCATTCTTGGGACCATTTTTTTTTAAACTCAAGGGTTTTCTTTCTTTCTTTTTTTTTTCAGATTTCAGAAAAATAAAGTGATAAATTGTTTCAGTCCCTCCTGACATGGGGAAATGCAAGGACAGAGTCAGTCTCTGAGGGGGAAAGGAAGAAGGGCAGCGTGCGAACCCACCACCGTGGCTCACACTTAGACAAATGCACTAATGAGGCAGGGCATATGGATGTAATAGAATAACAAGAGCTGTTGTTTCATTATAATCTAATCATTTTGTGATAGTTATTATTACCCATATGTTCTTATTTTTGTCATAGAAACTGCAGATATTAATAGTTATACTGGTCTACAATTCCTTCTCCAAATTCTTGGGACCATTTTTTTTTAAACTCAAGGGTTTTCTTTCTTTCTTTTTTTTTTTTTCAGATTTCAGAAAAATAAAGTGATAAATTGTTTACTGAGGCAATTCCATTGTCTCAGTAGCAAATGAGGCAGTATCCTAGCCAGACACACTAAGTTATGCTGCAGAATATGTGAATATTATCAAATGAGGTGAATAAGCAGCCTAAAACCCTCATGTCAGTCAGGTCAGGCTGTGAAAAATCTTTTGGTTTCCAAATCTTTTTTGGAATTCTATGAATAGGAGACTGTGGGCCTAAAGCCTACCTCCTTCATTTATGTAACATGAAGTATTTGATGGGCAGTGGGCCAATAATTTTATATTACCCCACTGGAACCTCATGGCAGCCCTATGGGGTAGAAACCATTGTTGCCACCATTTTGCAGATAAGGAAATGGAGGTGTAGGATGTTGGATGAGCTGCCCACGGTCTGTGGCTCTTGAGTGGAAGAAATTTGAACAGGAATTCCAGTTCCATTCTGTCTGGTGGTCTGTCCTGTACTGCCACCGGAGCTGCAGGGGACAAAGGGAGGGCTGCAGGCATTACCTGGGCAGGCACAGGTGTACGAGGTATGTCACACAGCAGGCTTTCTGCAAAGGTGTGCATGTAAGTGCACACTGAGTGTGGATGTTCTGTATGTGTGTGTGATACTTTGTGTGTTTTTCTGTATTCCTGTGTACGAGTGGGGTGGGGGCGGGTTGTTTGGAATGGGAAGACTCAGGGTGTGTCACGTGTGCCTCTGTGTGTGTCTGCCTCCCATCATCTCTCTATCAGCAGTTCTGGAACAGGGGGAGTCACCTCTGTCATATCTCTGCTTTCATGCAGTCTGCACTCAGGAGGAGGAAGCCTTTCAAGGGAAACCTGGTGGTGAAGACTGCCTGCATGTAGACCCTAAGTGGATGAGCTAGTCAAGGTCAGCATACAGTCATCCAGGGGCCCAGAGAGCCCCAAGAGCACCTTGGCAAGGTCAGTGAACTTCATTTTGGTTCAATTATTTTTGAGGGGACAGTGTGTTGGATAAATAAAAGAAATGCAGATTTTCTCAAAGTTTTCTAGGAGATGTTACCTCTTTCTTAGAGGAAGAGGTAGAGATGGAAACCTCTTTGAGGCCTTGGTTTTGTGTGGTTGGTCTGTGTGTTGGCAGCCAGTGGCACCGCATTCAGTAAGCGGGAAGGCTGATTTTCTATTCTCCCGGGCTGTGCTTCAGAGTATGAGCCTTGGGTGTGACTGAGACACTCCGCACTGGGGCAAGCAGGGTCAGGCAAGCGATGACCTTGATGGCTGGGATCCACAGCTTGAGTCTTGAGGCAGCCATGTACAAGGGATGGCATCTCTCCACCTGCCAAGTCAAGGAAGAAAAGAAAACATTGAAATTGCTGGGGGTTCTTCTCTAGTCTGTATTCTCCATGAACCTCTGATTGGCTGCTCCAGGAAGAAGACAAAAAAGGGAGGGAGCTAGCATATGTCTAATGAAGCTGGTGCTTTGTTCATTATTGTTTTATTCCTGAGAGCTACATTTAAGGAAGTTATGTTATCTCCTTTTTATTTCCTTTTTTAATTTTTAAAAAATATTTATTTCTCTGAGAGTGCAAGCATGGGAGGGGCAGAGAAGGGGGACAGAGGATCCGAAGTGGTCTCTGTGCTGACAGGCTGACGGCACAGAGCCAAGTGTGGGGCTCGAACCCATGAACCAGGATATCATGACCTGAGCTGAAGTCAGATGCTCAACCAACTGAGCCACCCAGGCACCCCTGTCTTTTTTTTTAAAGAAACTTGTGGAGGTTAGGCGACTTATTTCAGGTCATCCTGCTAGAAGATGGCAGAGTGGGGATTGGAATCCATGCCTCTTAGGCTACCATACCCTCCGTTTTGACACACTGCCTCTGAGATTCCTGTGTTCTGTGAACACCATCTCCAGTACAGCATAAACCACAAGCCATGAACACAATGGTTTTCACTGCTTAAAATATTTCTTGTCTTTCTCTGCTGCAATTACGCAGGTTTCTGGTATAGAAGAGATCGGATGTTATCGTTTAGAATTCACTAAGCTGGGATTCAGGAAAATTGAGTTCTAGATTTAGTTCTTTATCTCTCAGGGACTCAATTTCCCCATCTGGAAAACAAAGCAGTTGGCATAGATGTGGCCTAAACTTTGTTTTGTTAGGTTAGACTTCAACCATGAGGGGGAGATTTGACTTTTCCTTAGAGTCTGTGGCATGTAGCTGGGCATAGCTAAATCCTTAATATTGTTGGTGTTGTTAATTCTTGGCAATTTCTTACCAACAAATGAGAAAACACTGTACACCAACTGCAAATTTACAAATAGTTGTTAATATTCCCTGAGCTCTTACTAGGTTCAGGCACTCTTTTATAAGAACGGGTCAGACAATGGGATGACTGATGTGCACAGTGACTTACTAACTTAACATCTGTGGTAAAAAGGGAGCCAAGGCACCCTGCAACCCTGATGAAAGTCACCACAAGCACATTGTAGTCAATATCAATTTTCCAATGTATTATTGATTCTAAGAAGCATTCATTTCAAAACAAACAATAGTTTTCTTTGGTAATTTCCATGTTGTGGATACAACTGCCATTTTTGCTGACCTGCCTGTTGTCAGATATTATTGACTTCCTATAGAATTATCCTACCTGATGATTGACTTCCTATAGAATGAACAAGAATATTTTATGGGTGTCTTTACTGAACTAGGAGAAGGGGGAACAGGAAATTATAAATGAGAGAATTGTTAATGACTGTCCCTACCTCACCTCCCCATCACTCTACCCCAAATTCAATATAAAACTTCTGTACCTATGGACCCTGTTCGCCTCTAATTATTAAAATGCTTTAAATTTCCCCTCATTTTGCCAATACCTCCCCCACCAACTGCATTAAACTGTGGTTTCTATTTCATTTTTGTTTGACATTTCAAAAGCCTATCAATACTGTTATGACTTAGGATTTATATGTGAGCCATTCATTCTTTCATGAAATATGTGCAAGGAAATTGGGTGAATGTGAAAAGTTGAGGTCAAGACCAAGATAGTAAATTAGTAAATCCCTTCCTGGGATGAGCCCCACATCCCTGGGTGAGATGATTCCCAGGGCAAAGTCTGGCTGCATGAAGATCTAAGGCCCAGGGAGTCTATCCTGCCAGGGCCCTGGGATGCAGTTTGGTAGTCCACCACATGGGCTCCTCCCATTCTTTCCTCAGCCCTCTTCTTTTGATTTTGTCATTTTCCCCAGCAATCCCATTTCTTCACAGCCTCCAGTTATTATCACCGTACTGACAGATAGATATACTCTATCTTGGTTGTCCTTCTGAGTTTCGCCAGGGCATCCTGACATTCAGGCACCTCAAACTCAACTTCTCCAAACCAACCCTTTTTCTCCTCCTCCCCTCTCCCCCAAACCCTCTATTATGTTCTCTGTGTCCTTGTGCACACCCACCTGCTAATGCCTAAAAGAAACTTGGAGGTCACTCTGTAGTCTGATTTTCTCTCACTGCCACATCTAACCAGTAAAGGGCTAAAAATGAAAAAAAATCTTTTTGTAGTATTAAACAATATTTTAAATTGGTAAATTTTTGTTAAAATATACATGCAAAAGACTTTTTTAAAAGTGTGTAGCATGGTAAGATTTTTAGATAAGTGAATATATTTCTGCACTTACTGTCCAGATCTAAAGAAAGAACTTGACCAGCAGAAGTACCCCCACTGCCACCTGCTAGTCACTGCTCCCCAGAGGGTGAACATTCCCCTGAGATTTAACAGTGACTTGTCTTGTCTGATTTTGAACTTTATGCAGATGGTCTCACACAGTATGTATTTTTTGTGTCTGCCTTGTTTCACTCAACATTGTGCTCGTGGGATGTATGTAGGCTTTTAGGTGTTCTTAGTTCTTTATTTCTGTGCCATATCGGATTCTTACTTCATAGCAAGGGAGTTTTACTATAAAATTTGCATGTTCCTGAGGCCATTTGAAGATATCCTGAACAGAGTCAAGTCAGCTTCCTCTGAAAGCATATGTCTTTAAAAGCAGAACATACCTGTCTGTGATATCCCAAGTACACCAGTAAGGAAGGTGAGTTTCACCAAAGAGGTTCAGACAGTCAAGGAGCTAGGAAAAGTAAAAGTGAAACTTCTTCCATTTTCCAGAGTTTGTTCTCTTTGTTATAGTTTTGAAAGAAACGTCATGCTTCAATTAATAACAGACAACGCAGTCAATATGATGGGAGCAGAGACAATGATGTGATCAAATGCCAAGAAATGACTGATGGCTGAAAAAATATCATGTGAACCAAAGCAATTTCTCTTGACTTCTAACTTTATTCATCCAACAAATAACATTTCATCACAGTTTTATCAATGGGATGCAATTCCACCCCGATCATTCTGTCAACGACAAGAAACAGCATCAAATCATTTTGTCCACACAAATAAATCAATTGTTGATTATTATTTTCTCCCATTTGGGACCCAAGTAGGAGAACTAAATATCTTGAGTAAAACAAAGGGAAGAAGAAAATAATGGTTTCTATCTTGAAAAATCCAGTTGGGTAAATGTAGCTTATGCTTTTTTTTTTTTTTTTACACATTCTGACTTGAAGAGGGATAAACAGTTTTTAAATTTAGAGCACAGACAAACTGTAATAATAAACACATGGAAAGAGAATTCAGGCACTTACTGCTTCTTATAGCTACGATAACATTTCTAGTCCTTTGCTTTTGCTTATGTAGTTCTCTTTACTGGGATTCTCCTGTCTTTAAATGTAAAATCAAGTTTTGAGAAAAATTAGATTGCAAAGGCTTATAAATCCAAATGAAAGAAATGTCTTCCTTAAAGGACAAACTTGTGTGGTGGGTGCCCTGGTTATGGATTGGGCTGCTCTTGCTGGTCCTTCTGCTGCTTCTTGCTGCCACATCTTGATGTTGTTGAAAACCCTTTCTCCAAAGTCCTCACTTGGTGGTCCACCACTGGACGAGAGGAGATTTAAGCTCGCATTCATGCTCTACATGATACAGTTATGCATCAGGATTTTTCACATAATATATTGCAACGGACTGAATGTCTGTGTCCTCCCTAATTCATATGTTGATATCCTAAGCACCAATGTGACGCTATTAGAAGGCGATGGCCTCTGAGGAGTGATTTGTTCATGAAGGCAAACCCTTCTTGACTAGGATTAGTGCCCTTATAAAAGAGACTCCAGAGAGCTCCTTCACCCTGTTTCTGACACATGAGGATAGAGTGAGAAGCCAGTTGTCAGCAACTGTAAAGAACGCTGTTTCTAGAACATGATCATGCTGGCACGCTGATCTCTCACACTGATTCCAGACTCCAGAACAGTGAGCCGTAAACTCCTGTTGTTTATAAACTACCCAGTCTATGGTATTTCCTTATAGCAGCCAAAGCTGACCAAGACATATATTATGAGCATCCTTTTCAAATTTGTCTTGGGAGGGAGGAAGACCCTCATCAGGATCTTGTGTGGGGAGTGGTTTGCTTCCAGAAGCCAATAAAGTCAAGTTTGCTCCTTGCTGTTAATTCCCTCGGCCATACTTCTTATACTTTACTGGCTCGTACTATTTATGACTTTCCCCCAAGACCTCAGCTCTATTGTCAGAAGGGGCTCTACTACCTGAAAAACTGTTCTTCTTTCCTCCCTGAGACCACCGTGGGGCAAAGGCATGTTCTTTTTGTCAGAAGCACAAGAAGCAAATGGTAAGCAAAATACTTACCGCCCTTTCCCTGATGATCTTGTGCTCTTATATCTCCTGCAAGGCAGAGTCATTTTTGTACCTCGACTGTGATTTATCCTCTTAAGGAAGACTAAGGTATTTCTAGCCTAGAGAAAGAAAAATAAATTAAATAAATACAAGACAAGTTAAATCTTCAGGGGTGCATCAATTCCCACATAAAAGGCCAAATCGGACTTCAAATTTCTTGAAGTTGTTGAATTTATTATGTATCTGTGTCTCTTGGACATACCACCTGCCTTAAATGAAGAGCGGCTTAACACAGGTTTTTCTGAGGATAGAGATGGCGATGATTATTTGGATACAACATTTAAAGCAACGTTCAAGAAGATTTGACTTTAATCCAAATACTTCCACCTAAATAAGGATTCTGATGCAAACAATGACTATTTTTAAAATGACATCTTTTTATGGTATTAAAAGCGATGCTTATTAAATTAAAAAAAAAAACACCCAGGAAGATATAAGAAGAAAACAGATCACATCTTTATTCCCACTTCTTAGCTAACATTCAGTGTTTATTTTCTCTTTCTTTCCTTCCCCCCGACCTTCTTTTTATCTATGTTTGTTTTGTTTTAGCAATTTATGTTCATATTTATGCTATATGTAATAAAGTTAACCATCAGACTTTGTCACTTAAAACATTACATCATGAATACATTTGTTAGATTTTTGGAAAATTATTTTACCAAAGCCCTACTTGAAAGTATGAAGGTTGTTCTTTATTAATTTTTAAAATTAAAAATATAACATTTGTGGACATATTTATACACATATCTTGGGGCTAACCTCACCTTATTTCCCTAGGAAGTATTGCTAAAAGTAGATTTTTAACAAATTAAAATGTCCTGATACTTATAGCTGTATTATCCTCTAGAAAGTCTGAGCCAGTTGAGACTCTCATTAACAATATTTTGATGTACTTATTTCCAATGCAACCTTGTCAGCATTGAAAAATATAACTTTGAAAAAAAGAAAACTATTATTTTGATAAATAGGTAAAAACAAATTGTATTGTTTTAATTTGCATGAAATACTAAATTCTGCTTATTGTTTATTTTTGTTTTCCTCTTGTGAATTAATTCTTGCTGCTCAAATTCTTTGCTGATTTTCCATTGATCTTATTTTCTTTGTAGAGCTCTGATATATGGTAAAAATATTGCTCCCAGATATTTGCTTCTGTTTAAAAATTAAATAGTGATTCCCCCATTCCAAACATAAGTTTCTGATACTTCGGTATTAAAATTGAGCTATTCCTATCCTCTCAGTATGTCTTTGTTTTTAGGTAAAAATCACATTTTATTTTATTTTTTTCTCCATAATATTTTATTGTCAAATTGTTTTCCATACAACACCCAGTGCTCTTCCCCTTAAGTGCCCTCCACCATCACCACCACCTCTTTTCCTCCCTCCCCCTTCCCCTTCAACCGTCAGTTCATTCTCAGCATTCAATAGTCTCTCAAGTTTTGCATCCCTCTCTCTCCCCAGAAACCTTCTAGAACTGATCAATGAATTCAGTAAAGTCGCAGGGTACAAAATCAATGTACAGAAATCAGTTGTATTCCTATATACCAAAAATGAAGCAGCTGAAAGAGAAATTAAGAAACTGGTCCCATTCACGATTGCACGAAAAACCATCAAATACCTAGGAATAAACCTAACCAAGGATGTAAAAGACCTATG
>NC_043713.1:34166192-34182515 GCF_006229205.1 Suricata suricatta | reverse complement strand
GTTGGTGGCAATGTAAACTGGTGCAGCCGCTCTGGAAAACAGTGTGGAGGTTCCTCAAAAAACTATCGATAGAACTCCCTTATGACCCAGCAATAGCATTGCTGGGGATTTACCCAAGAGAGACAGAAATGCTGATGCATAGGAGCACATGTACCCCAATGTTCATAGCAGCAATGTCAACAATAGCCAAAACATGGAAAAAGCCTAAATGTCCATCACCTGATGAGTGGATCAAGAAGATGTGGTGTATATTCACGATGGAGTACTACATGGCAATGAGAGGGAATGACATATGGCCTTTTGTAGGAAAGTGGATGGACCTTGAGGGTGTCATGCTGAGTGAAGTAAGCCAGGCAGAGAAGGACGGAAACCATATGTTTGCACTCATATATCACATTTTAAAATAGCATACATTTTCTTCTGTTTTATCTTCTATCTCTCTCTGCCTCCTTGCCTCCCTCCCTTCCTTCCATTTTTTATAATTAATGGGTCAATGCCTTTGGGGTATGGTATAGGCAGAAATCTAATATTTTCTTTTCAAATATGTAATCAATTATCTAAAGGCCGTTTATTAAATATTTTTTTCTTTCTCCCTTCATTTAAAATGTGAGCCTGGTCAAACGCTAAACTTTAATTTGTATTAGAGTCTATTTCTGGAACTACTTCCCTGTGCCGTTGATTCATTTGACTGTTCCTGTTCTGGCACCACGTTGCTTTAATTATTGAGTTTTATACTATGATAAGTATTATCTGGCAGTGTTAGTCTCCTTTCATACTCTCTTTTTAGGGGGCTTCTTTGCTTATTCTTCTAGATGAATTTTTGTATTATCTTTCAAACAATTTCAGTGTTTTGATTTAAGAAAACTGAAACACATAAATTATCTTGGGAGAAATGAGACAATATTATTTTGAAAAAATATTTCTTCTTATTCAGAATCCTATTTCTTTCTTAATTCTTTCAAGACATTTTTATGCCCCTCAGTAAAGTATAATAGTTTTCTTTGTCAAATATCACTTACTCCCTATACTTATTGCTAGATATTTCAGATATTTGCTATTTTATTTTTTATTTCTTTTTTTGGAAAGTAACTGTGAGGTGTGTGTGTGTGTGTGTGTGTGTGTGTGTGTGTGTGCATATTTGGTACATGTTCACAAATATTTCGGTTACTTCACATGTATTCCTTTTGTACCCTTTATTTCAATATATAAATCTCATTTATTTTTCTTGTTTTGTTGCTTTGGCTACATCTGCCAAAGTACAATGTGAAAGCAGTGACATTTAGTGTCCTTTGTATTGCTGCTCACTCTGATGTAGAATTCTTTGGTATTTCATCATTTAAAAAATGTCCATTACTATTTTTTAAATTTTATTTTCCACTGTTATTTTAAGATAGATTTTTAAAGGAAAAAACCCCTTTATTTGTAGTATCAAGAATATTTTTACACACACACACACACACACACACACACACACACACACACACACCCCCCTCTCACAGTTGCTTTCCAAAAAAAGAAATTGATATGCTATTGGTGGATTTCTGAAATCATAGCAATCTTTAAATTTCAGGAGTCATGTTTACCTGATCATGAACATCTTTGGTATGGTTATGATTTTAATTTATGTTGCTATTTTATTTGGGATTTGTTACTTGTATTGTCAGTAAGTAGAATCTGTAGGTGTGTGTGTATGGTTCTGTGTATGTGTGTGTGGGGCCCGTGGGCATAAAAGTGTGCATTCTCTCTGTCAAATTTGGGGATCAGGGCTGTGGAGAACAAACTGGAAATGTCATTAAAAATAAACTCTGGAATATTTAACATAGCATGGAAATTTTTCCTTGAGAATTTTAAAAAGTCAGGTACTTTCTTGTGCCATTTAGGAGGGAATTTACCTTGTGAGATATTTTCATTGTATTTCATCAGTTCATATACTCTTACTCTTCATGGTTAAGTTTTGATTCACTTATATTTTAATAGAAAATTACTTATTTCATCATTGTATTTTTAAGCTTATGGATATATTTGCTTTCTCATTTCTAACTTTTTGCTTATGTGTCTTCTTTAAAAGTTTTTTTAAATGTTTATTTATTTTTGAGACAGAAAGAGAGAGAGACAGAGCACAAGCAGGGGAGGGGCAGAGACAGAGAGACTCAGAATTCAAAGCAGTCTCGAGGCTATGAACTGTTGGCACAGAGAGACCCCAATGTGGGGCTCGAACTCATGAACTGTGAGATCATTACCTGAGCCAAAGCTGGATGCTTAACTGACTGAGCCATCCAGATGTCCTGCTTTTGTGTCTCCTTTATTTGAACTTGAATATACTTGTTCAATTTTTAGCTATTTGGCTTTTCCTGTCAATTTGATTTCTGGGATTTATTGATTTTATCATTTTTAATTCATTATTTTTAAATGAATTTTTAAATTTCTGCTTTCCTTGAGTTTATCTTAATTTTATACTGATAACTAAGCTAGATGTGTTGTTCATTTATTTTCACATTTCATTTTTAATTTTGTAGGAATTTAGTTTAATTCATTTTATAGGCCTCATACTTATCGCTGAAAAAAATTTGGCCATAACACAAAAGTTTTTCTATGTAATTTTCTATCGGTTACAGTTTTCTAAATAGCAATTTAAAAAAATTTAGGAAAACTGTTTCATTTTCCAAGTGGTTGTATTTTGTTGTTTCTGCTCTTTGAAATTTATTTGCAAAATTTTTCTTCTTTGAAACCTTTTTAGATTTTACTGTGGTTAATATGCATTTTCATAGTGCTTCATGTACATTTGAAAAAATACAGAGTTCCCTGTTGGTAGTATATAGAGTTAGATACATGTCTGTATAAAGACATCTAAGATGCAATTTAGTCCTCAGAGTTTTGAAAATATAATAGAAAGTACAGTGTTGTTTGGTATCACTGATGGGCCCAGAGCATACACAGCTATTGGAGAATGGAATGATTCCATCTAAATCCATCTGACTTGCCATGGTCAGCCAGTGCCTGGAATAAGAGTCAGACCTGGGGAGGAGAAGCCTGGGGAGGCAGAACTTAGCCTAGAAGGTACATTAGAACACCACATAGGAAGGTGAATCTCAGGGAGAGTGTAGACTAGAGCAAGGAGGGCCGCTCGGGGGCGTGGGGGCCAGGGACAGGCCTGGGGCTGGCACCTCCAGAAGTGAGTGCATCTGTTGGCAAGGACAGTGTGTTCTCTCTTTCCATCTTTATAAACTCTCAACACATCCTTGCTAAAGACTACATAGTCTGCTCTCAACTATGAGACTTAAAGGTTTCTTCGAGACCTGTGCAGCAAGGGAAGGGGAAATGAGGCGTCTGCGAGGTGGGCGGGCAGCCAAACTGACCCTCAGCAAGCCCCGCTACAGCAAAGCCAGGGGTGGGCAGCTGGAGGAGGCAGCCAGAGCAGAGGAATGCATGAGCATGGTCTTTGGTATTGATGAAGCAGCTCTGGGGTGTGAGGAAACCTGAGAGGGGCTATAAGGAACAAGGAAATGCTTCAAGGTATTACTGCCTCCCTGGTCAGATGGGTGCTTACAATGGTCATAGCTGGAGCTGTCAAATGAATTTTATTTTACGCCAGACCAGTGCAGTTAGAAGACATTTAAATTAGAAACACTTCAAATAAACATTAATTACACTCTTTGGAGCCCTCCACTCTTTTCTGACGATGTGATCAGCCCAAAACGTGAAAAAACGTTTCTGTGATGTCAAACTTTTCTGTGATTACTATATGGTTCTCAGTTTTCTTGTCTGTCAGAGATTCTGCTTTACATTTCATGATGCTATAATGCAATGGAGATGAAGACATGCATTTGTTGTATCCTAATTGTGGATTATACCCATAATCAATTTAAAGTGCCCCTTTTGGCCTATTTAATGCTTTGTTTGCAATTTCTATCCCTGTTTCCTTTTTGTGTACATACATCTTGGCTAAGCATTTAACCTTTATTTCTGACCTTGTCTGAGTTGTATCTTGTGTATATTGTATTTTGACCAAAGAGAAATAAAAAGACTTTATTTATTAATGAGGGAAATAATTAGATTGATAGTTATTTTTAAACAGATACATGTAGTGGACATCCGTTTTCTCCTGCTTTGTCCTAAACGAGCCTACATAATGCCAGATTCTCCTTGAACTCCAGGAGAACCTGAGTTTCCCCCAGGTCTGAGGCGGGCCTGATTGGTCCGAATATAATCCCACCTTGTGCCAGTGACTGGTTCAGGAATGAACTGGTAGTTCAAATCCTGGCCAACACACTGAGAAAGGAAATGGGTTTGGAGGCTTTTTTGGATACCTGTCTTTGCTCCTAAGAAAGCCCCAGGAAATGGAAGTCTCTCTTCCTCTGCCAGGCCTCATGAGGTCTGGATACTGCACCTGGACCTGCCATGGAGCGTAGAGGGCAGCTTGCTGACTGCCTGAGGCTGCTGTCCTCACAGGATGGCAGACCAAAGAGAACCTGGATTCTTGAAGATATCCCTGAGCTTCTGAGTCAATGGCCCCGTGGCTGTCCTACATCTTGCATTCCTGCCACATAAAATTAGGCAGATTTTTATTGTTCTTTGAGCCAGTATAAATCTGGGTTTCTGCTAATTGTAGCCAAGAGCACTTAAATGACACAATATGTTCATTTTTTTCATTTCTTTTGCATTTGTTTCATGCTTTTAATTTATTTCTCTTGTTTTGGGTTGTGTCATTTGAAAATAGATTATATTTTATTTACTCTTGTTTCCTCTTGGGAATTAAGTATGAGTCTGGTTTTTAATTCTACTAAAAATTGAGTAGCTTAATATATACTTATTCCTATATTTTTAGAAGTATCAAAGTCACTATAATAATGATAATTATAAAGTTAGTATTACAGCTTATGTTTATTGAGCCCTTAATATATGCCATGTAATATGCTAAACAATATATGTATATTTATTCATTATGTCCTCACTGCAGGAAACAGAGACACAGAAAGTTTAAGTAACTTGCCCAAATGAAGCAGAAAACATCAATTGCCTCCTCTGCAGATGAGGGGATTAGTGCCCTTTTCCTTCATGCCATGCTTTTGGCTTTCCATTCAATTCCTGGGTTTTTGTGGCTACTGGAATTTCAGAACCAGAATATTAATGATTAATTATTTTCAGATTATATATATACTCTTTCAATGAAAAAAATATTTCATTTTGAAGTCATATGTCCTATAAATATTATTTACTCTCAATTCTACATATAGTTTTGATACTCACCATCATTTCTTTTACATTAAAAAATTTTTATGTTTATTTATAGTTGAGACAGAGAGAAACAGAGCCTGAGTAGGGGAGGGGCAGAGAGAGAGAAGGAGACACAGAATCGGAAGCAGGCTCCAGGATCTGAACTGTCAGCACAGAGCCTGATGCAGGGCTCGAACCAATGAACTGTGAGATCATGATCTTAGCTGAAGTTGGATGCTGAACTGACTGAGCCACTCAGGCGCCCCTCTTTTACATTTTTTAATATTCATTTATTCTTGAGAGAGACAGAGAGACATAGAGAGACAGAGCATGAGTAGGGGAGGGACAAAGAGAGAGGGAGATACAGAATCCTGAAGCAGGCTCAGGCTCTGAGCACAGAGCCCGATGTGGGGCTCGAACTCATGGACCGGGAGATTGTGACCTGAAATGAAGTTGGATGCTTAACTGACTGAGCCACTCAGGTGCCTCATCGCCATCATTTCTTTTAAACCCCAATATTTTATTCTAAATTATTTAGCATAATTTATTGCTGGATTAACAAATATGTTTTTGAGCAGTTTTATTCAGAAGATGTGTTATTTGCATCCAGTTTTCACAGAATGATCCCTTGGTTGGTTGTAGAATTTCCCCAGAAATTCTTTTATTTCTCTTATATGTTCTCATATTTACTGCTGTGTGGAAGTTTGAGCCCATTCTCCTTTCTTCCTCTTAAAGTCTATCCTGTTCATTTCTATTCAGATGCTAGTAGTGTGTGTATGTTTACACAATTAATTTTCATTGCACAATTCCTAAGATATTCTCTTTTCAAATATTGAGAACTTTCATTAAAAAATAATTCTACTTGACCACCCTTCCCTCAACTCATGTTTTCCCCTGAGGTAATTACCATGAGCATTTTGTGTGAATCCTTTTAGAAAGTTTCTATGAATTTGCATACATATATCCATACCTACACATAGCACATAGCATCATTCGAGGGAAACGGTACTTTGAGAGTGTATGTCGAAGAAATCAGTGAAGGGTGTATGGTAGGATGGATGTAAAGAGCAACCTGGTTACCTAAGAAAGGAGACTCCTCTTTGCAACAGTGGGTGACTGGCTCATCAGTCTGATGAGGTAGACACTGATTCAAGCTTTATTCCATAGGAAGAAGCGAGGCCATCTTCTCAGGCCTGTGAGCTTGTTTTCTGTACCAGGCTCACCTAAAAAGTTAATCTACATCTCAGCTCCAGAGCTCATGTCATCAGTAGAGATTCTCCCCAAGGTGTATTTATTAGTCAGCACTGTTAAAATTTCCCGTATTCTCATGTGATTTCAATAGGGTTTGGAAAAAGCAGAGAACCAAACTTAGCTAGTAAGAGGCCACCCTGCGAAGAATGCAGGCCAAATTCCTTGTAAAAGGGAGTTTGCCTGGAACCCTGGGAGAGAAGAACGTCAATTACAAGCCCTTAGCTCATAGGTTATGAACTCATACGTTAATCTTTTGGTTAGAAAACAGGGAGATCTAATGGGGCGTCTGGGTGGCTGAGTCCGTTAAGCATCTGAGCGGCTCAGGTTATGATCAGGTCATGATCTCACAGTTTGTGAGTTTGATTGAGGCCAATGTTGGCTCTGTGCTGATGGCTTAGAGCCTGGAGCCTGCTTTGGATTCTGTGTCTCCCTCCCTTTGCCCCTCCCCCACTCATGCTCTGTCTCTCTGCACTTGAAAATAAATAAACACTAAAGAAATTTTTAGAAAAGAAGGAGATCTCTTTTCATGAGAAATCAACTTGTCCAATGAGGGGAGTTCTCTGCACATTGAGCTAACAAGATCCAGGGAATGAGCTTGGGCTCTCCCTGGTCTGAGCTCCAGAGAAACAATTCCCCTGCTCTTTCCTAACAACTAAAACCTATTGTACCCAGTTCCTTATGGATCCCATAAGATTTGTTTCTCAAGTGAACCAATTTAGTAAAAATATGTTTTTCCATTTTAATTACTCCCATAACTTCCGAAGAGCATATGATGCTCCAGATTACCACACTGAGCTGCTGGCATTCCTAGCAGTGACAAAGGAAGTCCTGTCTGGTAAGCCCAAGGAGCTTGCTATGGGTAAACAACCTGGGCCAGGCTTTTAGGAGTTTTGAAGGTAGAGCCATTTACTACTTTTATATGACTTACATGGTGTCATTCATGTCCATAAAAAAGGAACAGCCAAACAGACTGGTAAACGCTGACTTGTGCATCTGTTGGTGCTGGCAGCTCCTACCCTTGCTTGAAGTAGTGAGTGCCTTCTGGAACTACTCAGCCTAGTGGACCTCTCCCCACCCACATTCCTCTCCATCTTGCCATTTGCTTTATTTCCTTGTAACTCTTATCATGATCTGAACTTATCTGGTGCATGCACTTCTTGCCCATCCATCTCCCCCTCTGGAATGAATGCTCCATGAAGCAGTGGTCTTGCATAGACACAGTTAAGAGAAGTGCTTGCCATTGAGAAGGCATTCAATAAACACACATTTAACTCGTTGAATGAACTCATAGGTTAAAAGCCTAATGGTGGAGGTTTGGGCACTGGAACCCCAAGTTGGGGGAAGAAAACATGCCACAAGATGACCCCAACAACATAGGGGTTCTGCTTATGTTATAAAAGCTTCCAAACTCTGTGTGGTCAAGTCCTGTGGCTCATGGCCAAGGGAGGGTATTTTCTTTTTTGCTCATAATATGTAATATGTGTGTATGTTGGAACAATGAGCCAGTAGATAAATATGAATACAGACAAATTCTGATTTTGGATTCAAATTACAAGTTATACAAATATAGGATAGGGGAGATATTTTCTTGACAATAACTTATGGAAACATTGTGTTTTGGCTGACTCATCTTTTGTAAATGAATAGCATGAATAGCTATTAAAAATTTACACAATTAATGAAATATATCTAATAATACAAAAAAGAAGCAACATTGATTGTAGCCACCATTTATTTTATACTAGCCATGTACCGGAAACTGTGTTTAATGCTTTGTACACATGACTATGACTCATGACAATTTTATTATCACACCCATTTTATGGATGGAGAAACTTAGGTTCTGAATATTTAGCTTGTAGCAGGACACAGAGCTAGGAGGCGTTGGAACCAAATGTATCTTGCAAAAGCTATTGTTTGTAACCACTGATGGCCTCACTGCTCTATGTGTGTTCAAACACATCTAGGGCACTGGATGGAGTTCTAGTAAATAGATAGATAGAAAATAAACAAGTAGTGGCTTCACAGAGAGGTCATGGCCGTGGTAAAGGGTTTGGAAACCACAGCATATGGGGAACATTCAAAGAGAAGGAGGACGTTTAGTGCGGAGGAGAGATGATGGGAGGTGGGGGCAGGAATGAAAGGGTATCAAATAGACAAGAGTAGACCTATTGCACTTGGCTCTGAACAGCAGAACTGAAACAGCAGACAGAACTTACAATGAAGCACGTTTCAGCCTGATACGAGAACTAACTTTCTAAAGATTAAAGATGTTGGAATGAAGCTTTCAAACCCCTCTTCCCCCCATATCTAGCCATCTGTCAAAGATGTTGGATTTTGGGAAAGAGTCCCTTCCACTTCTATGAGTCTGGGATATTCTAGATAGGTTTAAATTTTATTTAAAAGAAAGGTAGGGATTATTTTGAGATGATTTAAAGTGAGTCTTGTCGAGGAGTAGGGAGATTATACTACTCTCTGAGTTTCTGTCAGCCTTTTGAGCATGTAACTCTTCCACTGGGCCGTAACTGGGGCACATTTGAAGCCAGAAAAGGGAAGTTGTATTTATTCTTAGCCTAAATCCTCTTTAAAAATAATAATTCTTAGATGGTATTCTTGTATTCAATTAATTTCAAAATCTTATGCATTTTATTTTGTGTTTAGCACCAGGTAGTGCTATTTTTTTAACCATGCCCTCTGCACCCCACCCCTCCTTAAATCATTCTAGGTTAAGACTAGGGCTCATCCTGCCTCTTGTGACCCCTCCAACACTTCCCATACCTAGATATCTTCAGAAACTATGCAGGTAGAAATTATCCGTGTTTATAATTTATGAAACCCAAAAAGCAGTGGAGAGAAAAAGGAATGAATCCTGCATGATTACAAGGACAAAGCCAGCTCCAGGTGCATTTCCACAAGCCAGTGTGGGTGGAATTTTCTCTTGAAAAAGTGTGCTTATTTGTGGTTTCCCACCAGCCTCTTGGTGCAGAGAATGTCTGCAAAGTGCTAGATGAAATGGGTTTGTGTGTGATTTCAAAGGGGTATTAGGATTTCTGGGTAATATTTGAAGAGCCCCAGCCCCCAAAATTGTCATTTTATGGGCCTGAAATTTTACAATCAGAGCACTGCTTTTCTGAGTTAAGCATTTTCCTTGCATTCTTTCTTAAAGGCAATTCACCAGGGAGATGAAATTCCATGGCTCCTGATGTAATCATCAGTGATAGTAATTATATACTATTACTGTCTGTGGTTAACATATGAGGAAGCTGAGCTTTAGAAAGGTAAATACTTTGTCAAAGCTCACATAGCTGGTATATATGTTTGTTATAGACTGAATGTTTGCATTTCCCTCAAATTCATATGTTGAAACAAAATCTCTACTGTGGTAGTATTTGGAGGTGGGGACTTTTGAATGTGATCAGGTCATGAGGGTGGTGCTCTCATCAATGGGATTAGTGCCCTTTTAAATGTTTTATTTATTTTTGAGAGAGGGAAAGTGCAAATGGGGAAGGGGCAGTTAGAGACTGGGACAGAAGATCTGAAGTAGGCTCTGCACTGAGAGCAGTGAGCCCTACTAATGTAGGGCTTGAACTCATGAACTGTGAGATCATGATCTGTGCCAAAGTCAGCCACTAAACTGATTGAGCCTCCTAGGTGCCCTGGATTAATGCCCTTTTAAAAGAGATCCCAGAGAGCCCCTTCCTCCCTTCACCATGTGGGAGATACTGTGAGAAGATAGCTATCTGTGAACCAGGAAGCAGGCCCTTACCAGACATCAAATTCTGCCAGTGCCTTGATCTTGGACTTCCCAGCCTCCCAAACTGTGAGAAATAAATTTCTGTGGTTTTTAAGCTCCCCAATCTTATAACATATTTGTTATAGCATATCAGACTCAGACAATGGTAGAGACTGGATTTGACTTTAAAACCTATACTCTTAACAAGTATACTATACTGTTGCCATTCTAAATAAAGTAATTATATTATTCCCATAAATAGAAGATAGCTCATCATAACACACTATGTCTGTAGATGTGTGTATGAGAGGGTAGGGGGGAGGTGTTTATTATGAATTAACTAATTCTAACCCTTAGTAAATTACTAATCTGGAATTTATCTGAGTTGGTTAATGCAATTCTGACTTCTGTAATGTCATTATTAGCATTTTATTATTTGCCTTAAAGTCAATTGAAGGTACATATCAGGGAGTAATTACTTGCTGAGTAACTCAGTTATGTCCTCTCTCCCTTCCTTTCTTCTGTCTTTTCCTTGTCCCTTTTTTTCTTCCTCTTCAATAATTCAATTACTTCTGAGTATCTCTGTGCCTATCACTGTGCTATACAATGGAGGTAAAATGATAAGTAAGTCTTAGTCTGTATTCTTAAGGACCTCACAGCCTGGAAGGGGAGTTAAAAATAATTACTATTCAACATGGCAATGGTTATGAAGGAGCAGATTTTCCAAACTAGTTTTTTAAAGAACACTCTTTGGCAGAATGTTAAGTAAGGGTATCATGAAAAAGAAGTATTTTAAGTTAAAACAAGTTTAGGAAATGCTGGGTTAAATAAAATTAAGCAAGCTTTATCTTACAGGGAATTTTCAGACCCTTTAAATTGCTAATGTGTGCTGTAAATTACCAAGAACGGAAGAGAACATATTTTGCAAGCCCAGTTGACCTCAGAACACTTCTTTTTTCATGGCACACTTAATAAAGTATTTATTCACTCTTCTGTGTCTCCCTTTGTCCATCATCCATCCATCTATCCATCCATTCATCCAATATTCATTCATCCGGTGCTTTTCAAGTACCCACTATGTCCTAGACATTGTGTTGCATCCTGGGAATCCATTAATAAACAATCTGTGGAGTTAGCATTTTTGTTGGGGAGTTAAACATCAAGCAAGCAAAGAAATATATAAGATTATCAGAGTGTGGTAAAATCCACATAGGAAATAACCAGAGTTTTAAGATGAGAAAAAAAATAGAGTGAACTACTTACGTAGGTGGTTGAGAAAGCCCTCTGTGAGCAAAAGACATTTAAAGCAACTACCTGGAGGAAGAGAATGAGCCAGTTTTGCAAAGAGCAAGAGGAAGAGCCATCCAGGAAGAAGAAATAGCAAGTGCCAAAACCCTGGAATGCAGAAAGGCTTGGCAAGCTCCAGGAATTGAGCTTCCTCCAGGAGTGCAGGTCTGCTTAAAGACAGAAGGCTGAACTTGACACATTTTTAAGAATTAGAATCTCATCATCATGATATCACAGAGTTGGAGGAGACCCTGACACCATCTATTCCAAGTTCTTATCCAAGAGGATCCTATCTTCTAAGTTATAGGGCTGTCTGCTCTGCTTGGCTCTGTTTACAGGGTTTTCCCCTTTAGATGGGAGGTAAACTTCAGCCCTGGAACATAGCTGGGGAAAGCATTGCTTGTGACATTCCTCTCCTTCATATGAAAGGAAGACTAGTGAGGATTGTGTTTAAGGAGGAAATTTCTCTCAAAGGTACAAATCCCAATACAAGTAATCATAGCTGGTAACCTTCACTCCAGCCTAAAAATAGGAAACAAAAAGACTGAAGGGGGAGATTGACAAAGAAGCAAGCTGGTTATCCTGGACTGAGTGGCCAAGCAGGGGAAGGAAGACAGTTCTGATTCCTGAAGCCTGAGTGCCTCACTCCCAAAGCTTTTATCTTTCAATTCTTCCTGCAAGAGTAAGCATCCCCAAACACCACTTTTATGGTCTCTGCCCTGGTTCAAGGAGTTACAATGGATCTTCTTTACTGTCAAGCCAAGTAAAAACCTCCCTGCTAGACATTCAGGGTGATCCTTTATTATCATCATTTTCTTCTGGCTAACCCTCTGCCTTCTTACCCCCTTCCCCAGCACATGTGTGTGTGCACGTGCGCGTGCACACACGCACACACACACACACACACACACACACACTGAATTTGTTCCACTGTGCAGTTAATGCCACAAAGGAATAACAAAATAATTCTGATTCGGGGGTCACACTCCTGGCTTTAATCCTGTCATTTGTTGACTGCTTGACAATGTGTCTTGCAGATCTTCAGCTTCCTCATCTGCATTAACAGATATTAATAATAATAATGCTTGTCAAGTAATAATAATACTTGTCACACAGGATATTGTTATCTGAACTCAGCTGTCACAGCATTTTCCCTACTATGGGCTCCCTCCTCAGGAACTCAATTTATTCATCTTGCTTGCTGTCTGCTGGACCCCAGCTCTTTGGTTCTCTCATCCTCATTTGGAGTTTATGATCCTTACAAACACAGACTTTGGTTTCCATTTGATGCATGTTTTACTGTCAGAGGCAACCTGGCTTTCCTTCATTCCTAGATTTTGTTTCCAAGTAACTCAGCCTGGATAAGAGCTTTCAGCTCCTATTTGTTCAAGAGGAAGAGCTGGAAAGTTATTTTTTGAGGTCTAACCTTAGGAAGTTGAAACAGTTGAGGTCTGGTTCTTTCCTCTTGGCTGGTTTTTGTTCAGCTAAGAGCTCCCTTTGGTTTTCTTCTGGTAAAAGGCACGCCCAGAGCTTTTGATCAGTCTTTTAGCCTCATGGTTTCATGATTCTCAACAGTCACTGATGCATGTTCTGTGGCTGGCCATGCTTTCTAAACTCCAGCTTACTGTGACCTAAACTAATTCAAAATGAAGATGGAAGAGTTTTGTTCCAAACCTGGAATCCAGCATGTCTTAACTCTCACCATAGTCATCACTATTCTTAAAGAAAATCTTGCAAATCATCTGTGCAGCCTTCCTCCTTTCCACTGTAGATGCTACAAGTCTGTGGGTGAATGGGGTCAGGGATTGGGCTATTCATATCCTTTCCCTAGTGTTGCTAGTGCTTGGGTAAGCAGTGGGAGAAAAGGCACTTCTTCTCTTGTTGCCAAGGCTTCATCAATATCTTGGCCTAATAGATGGCAATGTATAATAACCCTTAGCACCATCCCAGGCTCCAGCACAGAAACATAGGCCAGTGGGACCTGCATAAAATAGGTCTGTTTTCTTTTCAGTAGCTGGAGAAGAATGGACCAGAAGAATGCATTCAATCCTGAGACATGCCTGGGATGGTCTTTTCCATGAACTGACGATTTCAGACCTCTTGTCCTTGCTGAAAGAAGAGAATTGTTTGGAACTTGGAAAAATGAGTAAAGGAGGAAGAAGTGTTTTTATGTATCTCTCCAGTAGAATTTCACAAATATCATTGGTTATAACTGTTATCACTTGATCACCCAAATAGCAAGGAAGGCCAGCAAATGGTCTTAAAAACTGGATGCATTGCCTCTCTGAATTAAATTGGGGTTCTGTTTG
This sequence comes from Suricata suricatta, assembly GCF_006229205.1. Taxonomy (NCBI): domain Eukaryota; kingdom Metazoa; phylum Chordata; class Mammalia; order Carnivora; family Herpestidae; genus Suricata; species Suricata suricatta. The sequence continues at coordinate 34,168,721 of NC_043713.1, read as the reverse complement.
TAGGAAGGAAAGGTGATAACACTTGGTAAGCAACTACAGTGTCTACCTCTGGAACAAAACTTTTCAACCTACCCTACCTCCCAATTCTTAGGGCTCTTCTTCTTACAGCATTTCTTCCCAAACTTATCTCTTCTTTGTGCTCTTCAACGTTACCAGCACCCAGATCAAGACTCTAATGGGAGTTCATGCCACCCCAAAGGAACTGTAGACAATGTTGGTGGTCTCAGGATCCATGTAAGAAGCATTCCAACCAGTTCTAGTTTCCAGAGACTATCTGATAGGGAAACAATGACTAGCTCTTCTTCTGGTTGGGTGCTAGGAGAACCTTTGGTGCCCTTTTAACTGACAGGGGTAAACCCAGTCATTTTGTGACACTGCTTGCCCATCTACATCATCTCCCATGTCTTTCTTGTCTAGCTGACCCTGAGCTCCTGATATCCTAGATTACAAGCTTCTTCTGAACAGGGCTATGACTTTGACATTCTCACAGGTACGAAGAATAGGTGCACAGTATGTATATTATGCATTGTTTAATTGGAATCTAGAGCAGAATACTGGGTTGCAGACTTTTACCTCTCTAAGGAAGCATTTACTGATTAAGGAAAAGCTAGGAGATGCATTCTCCCTCTCTACCCTCTTCTATCATTTAACTTTATAATACCTGACTTTATCTCCATTCAATCCAATTGCCTAGTACACCTTTAACTGTATAGAGCTATTGGTAAAGTCTGTTAGGTGAGTTAGCTAAGTGGACTGGCATATGGACCAACTGAGATCAAGGTCAAGGATTCATTCTCCTAATTAACCATTTTACTCATGATCTCTTGAATGGCTGTAGTCTCTAGATCAGTTATTGTTGGGTCCTTTTTAGTGGAGAAACCCATTTTACTTTAGGTAAAAAGATTCAAATATGGGCCATATAGGTGGGTCAGGAGCATTGTTTTCAAGGCATCATATTCTTAAGTGGTCTGAATCAGGATTGCTAGGATTAGATTATGGTGCTAATAAATTAAACTTGCTGCATCATTCTTGAGGCCCTAATACCTTTTCTATATTATGTAGCTATATATTGACCCCTTACACTTGCAACTTCAGTCATAGAACACCATTTAATTTTAGATAAAAAAGATCCCTTGGTCTAGTCACTCTTTGGTACAAGAGAGTTATTTTTCACTAAAGCTGAGGCTGTGGCCTCAGAATTCTGGGATCATCTGGCTTAGCTGGGACCTAGGCATTAGCATTTATGCCACCTCCCACTCCCTACCACTTAGGTAACTCTAATGTGCATCCCAGAGTGTGAAATCACCTCCTAATCCTATCAAGACACCAAACTGTAGACTTCTATAACCCCTGTTACAAACTAATTTCCCTAAATCAATCAAAGCCGACTCTGGCCTCAACTACACATTGGCTTCCAAGTCTCAATCATTGAGCTGATATCATGCTAGATCCAACATACCATTTCTCCCATACCATTGCCACAGAAAATATTCCCATTTTCTTCTCCATTTGGCCAAAGATGTGAATTTTAGCTCTGGACATAGATAATTCCCTAATTGAGGGCATAGACCATCTTCAACTCTGGAGAGAAAGAATGACCTCCTACTTTGGCTACAGTCTCTTCTCAGTCCCAACTTCCTACTAAGGTACACACAGGATGATCCCAAGCCCATACTCAAAGTTATCCTTTTATCATGATCATACAGTTGTTATCTTGTTCTGACCACTTCTGGACTCTTTCTTTGGTAATAAATTGCTCTGTAGGTGATAAATTTAAAATTTATGACTCTAGCCACAAATGGAACCCAGAGTTCCAGCTTCAGTTCAACCTCAAACTGTAGCCATAAACTAACAACCCAGCTCCAGAAAGACCTCTGTGCTTGACTAACTGCAGATAATAAACATCATCATTTTCTAATGAAAAAAATTAGATAAATGCAGACACCTAGAAACTAATATATTGATTCGTGTGTACTTATCTCCCAGCTACAACAATTACCAGGACATGGCCATTCTTATTTTATTTGTATCCTTACCTACACTTATTTACACCCTCCTCTATTATTATGAAAGAAATACAGATGTTATTATATCCTCTCACCTGTATATGTTTTGATTTATATTTATAAAGTCTCTATTGAAAAAGATAAGTTAGAATCATGATACAATGATCACACTTAAAATGTAATAAACTTAAAAATTCTTTTTTTTAATGTTTATTTATTTTGAGAGGGAGAGAGAGAGATCGAGAGAGAGAGAGAGAGATCAGGAGAAAGGCAGAGAGAGAGGGAGATACAGAATCCGAAGTAGGCTTCAGGCTCTGAGCTGTTAGCACATAGCCTGATGTGGGGTTTGAACTCATAAGTGAGATCATGACTTGAGCTGAAGTCAGACATTCAACTGACAGAGCCTCCCAGGTGCCCAAAAACTTAAAAATTCTTTATGCACAAATATTTAGTAAGTTCATATTTATCAATTTCTTGTAGTATATATATATATATATATATATATATATATATATATATATAT